>NC_055964.1:36631671-36781671 GCF_018492685.1 Alosa sapidissima | reverse complement strand
ACTTGAATACACACATACACACACACTGACACCTTGAACACACTCTCACTGAAGTACAGTTCTCTCCATAAGCATGCTGACACATGAACACACAAACACACACACACACACACACACACACATACACACACACACACACACACATACACACACACTGACACCTTGAACACACTCTCACTGAAGTACAGTTCTCTCCATAAGCATGCTGACACATGTAATAAACTGATATCAGCAGCAAAGACAATGGAAGAAGCATTTTATGCAATTACACACACACACCCACACACACATACACACGCATGCACATATGAACACACATGCATACAGAAACACATATGTCCACGTACGTTCACACACACAGCACTCTCTTTCTCCCTGTATTTATCTTTTGAATTTAAATATATATTAACACATTACCTCTCTCTCTCATTCCCTCTCTCTCAAACACACACACACACACATACACACACACACAGCGCTGGACATGCTGTCAACACACACACACAGCGCTGGACATGCAACACACACACACACACACACTCACCTTGTGACATGAGTAGAATCAGAGTAATGAAAGAACAGAAGAAAGATCCAAACAACCAAGAGGACGAAGACATGAGTGCAGAGAGAGAGAGAGAGAGAGAGAGAGGGAGCGGGTGGCCTCTTAATGAGAGAGGGAGGAGAGAGAGAGAGAGGGAGCGGGTGGCCTCTTAATGACAGAGGGAGGAGAGAGAGGGAGGAGAGAGAGAGGGAGTGAGAGGAGAGGGGGAAAGAATGAGAGAGAGGGAGTAGAGAGAGAGAGAGGGAGGGAGGGAGAGAAGAGGAGGGAGCGTAGCTTTGAGTAGCGCAAATCTCCAAAGACTCAATGAGCATGAGTCACTGAATGGTCATTACACAAACAGAGAAACACAGAAACCCAAAACACACACAAACACACACAAACACAGAGAGAGAGAGAGAGAGAAACACATACAAATGCACTTGCTCACTCTCTAACACACTCACAAATGTGTGCATGCATGCAAACACACATGCACACACATGCAAACACACACTCATATAAAAACACACACACATGCAAACATACACTCATATAAACACACATGGAAACACACACTCATATAAACACACACACACACACACGCAAACACACACTCATATAAACACACACACACATGCAAACACACACTCATCAAAGTCAAAGTCAAAGTCTGCTTTATTGTCAATTTCTTCACATGTCAAGACATACAAAGAGATCGAAATTGCGTTTCCTACTATCCCACGGTGGAGACAAGACATATTTTACCAATTAGGTCCACAGGCAAACATAACATTCAAGTAACAATATAAAAAGTAAAAATAAGAAGGCACATACAATGAAGAAATAAGAGCAGCAAAATTTGGTAGAAATTGTGCAATTGTGCATACAGTAGACAGTCAATATAATAGTGCAAAAGTCAGGCCAATAAATGGCTGAGGTAGTTTTGTTTGACCTAAGTATGCAAGTGGCATAGTGGTGCAAGTTATGTAAGAGCAGCAGAAGTGTGTTCAGAAGTGTTCAGGACAACAGGACAACAACAACAAGTTGCAAGTGTGCAAGTGTACAAGAGGAGTAGTGCAAGTGGAGTAGTGCAAGGCAGCCGTTGTGGGTCCAAAGTCCAGGATGTTATGTAGCTGAGGGTGGAGGGGGGAGAGGGGGGAGAGAGTTCAGCATCCTAACAGCCTGGTGTATGAAGCTGTTGGTGAGTCTGGTGGTGCGGGAGCGCAGGCTTCTGTACCTCTTCCCAGAGGGCAGTAGATCAAATAGATTGTGAGCGGGGTGACTTGCATCACTCACAATTGTGGTCGCCTTGCGGGTGAGGTGGGAGGTGTAAATGTCCTTCAGGGAGGGAAGTGAAGCACCAATAATCCTTCCAGCTGTGTTCACTATGCGCTGCAGGGCTTTCCTGTTGTATTCAGTGCAGCTTCCGCCCCACACAGCGATACAGCTGGAGAGGATGCTCTCAATGGTGCCTCGGTAGAATGTGGTCATGATGGCTGGTGGAGCACTTGCTCGCCTGAGTTTCCGCAGGAAGTACAGGCGGCGCTGAGCTATCTTCGCCAGTGATGCAGTGTTGGTGGTCCAGGAGAGGTCTTCACTGATGTGCACCCCCAGGAATTTGGTGCTGCTCACTCTCTCCACCACAGCACCGTCGATGGTCAGTGGCAGGTGTTGGTTGTGACCCAACACTTCATATAAACACACACACACATGCAAACACATACTCAAATAAACACACACGCAAACACACACTCATATTAAAGGGGAACTTGGCAACTATTTCAACGTAATAAACCAGTTTAGAAATCATTTGGATGGTTAAATGACCTGTTCCGGTGAAAATGGTGACTTTCCCCGCTGCGCCTAGCATCCACAGGCGGAAAACCAACCTTGCAACATTGAGACTACCGTCCCGGAAAGAGAAGTGAGAAACAAGAAACTAGTTTTAAATCGTGTTTCTTACCTTGTAACATCCACATAGTTCTGCCAAACTTATGCTAACCGTTCGCTAGCTTGTAAACAAATCCATGTGCTTTATCGTTACCTTTTCCCACAGTTTGAAATAGCATAATGCACAATTTATCCAGCAGAGGGGGAAATCCTGCCAAGTTTCCCTTTAAATATCATATACAGTTAAAACAGATAATGGAAGGACTTTATGGTAGTGGTTCCTAGATACAAGGAAGTTTATTGTCACATGCATATAGTTACTGGATGTAAGAAATGCAGTGAAATTATGTCTGGTGTCAGCCTATTTGTGCATTTATGGGGGAGGGGGGTAAAAAGTGCAGTAGAAGAGGGGTTTATTAATATATAAGATTATTGCTAAGGTAATTGAGATGGTTGCTAAGGTGTTGCTAGAGTAGGCATGGTGTTCGCTATGCTAAATACAGTGGTTGCTATGTTGGTTGTTAGGGTAATCATAATGGTTGCTATTATGGTTGTGGTTGCTAGATTGTTGCTAGGGTAATTGACATGGTTGTTGCTAGGGTAGATATGGATGGTTGCTATGTTGTTACTAGGGTAATTAAATTGGTTGCTAGGTTGTTGCTAAAGCAGACATGGTGGTTGCTATAGAAGTTACTATGCTGGTTGCTAGGGTAAAAATGTTGGTTACTATGGTGATTGCTAGGTTGACATTACAGTAGGGGTTGCTAAGTTGTTGCAAGCGAAGTTGAGATGATTGTAGTTGAGGTGATTGCTTTGGTATTTATAGTGGTTGCTATGCTAAATGAAGTGGTTGTTATTCTGGTTGCTAGGGTAATCATGTTGGTTACTATGGTGGTTGCTAGGTTGACATTTTGGTAATGGTTGCTAGGCTGTTGCTAGGGTAACTGGTAATGTGAATCCAAGGAATTACCAATACATACAAAGCGGTTGCTAGGATGTTACTAAGGTAATGAAAGTGGTTGCTAAGGTGTTGCTAGGGTGCCTAGTATCAATATTCAATATATCAAAATTTGAATAGTATCAAAATATCAAAAAAGTTTAAAGAGTAATTGAAATGGGGATAGAGAGAGAGAGAGCAAAAGTGAAGAAAGGGTCAGAAAAGGTCATTCAAGAGCTACATGTCAAAATGGCAGCACAGTCATTCAAGAGCTACACGTCAAAGTTTGAACCAAGTTTCTATGCTAAATGGTTCAAGTGAAATTATTGGCTAAAGTAGAAAATTACTTCTCCCCACGCTGCACCTATCAGTGTACACAGTGGCATTAGTGTAATTAGACAGTGATGATGTGACCTGTACATGACACAGGTGTATAGACCTGTAAGTGCACGATACAGGTGTTTATAGACAAGTATACATGACACAGGTGTTTATAGACCTGTAACGTATACATGATACAGGTGTTTATAGACAAGTATACATGATACAGGTGTTTATAGACAAGTACACATAATACAGGTGTATACAGACCTTGACGTATAAATGATACAGGTGTTTAGATCTGTAAGTGCAGATAAGTATAAGTATATACTGTATATGATATATGAGTATGCTGAACGTGCAGGTGTACATATATGATGAGTATGCTGAACGTGCAGGTGTACATATATGATAAATATGCTGAACGCACAGGTGCACATATATGATGAGTATGCTGAACGTGCAGGTGTTTGGACCATGAACAGGTGTATTAGAGAAACAGGTGTGTGTGTGTGTGTGCATGATATGTGTTCTGTGAAGCCCCAATGGGTGGCAGTTAGTGCACCCAACTTTAACACTTATTCTCTCACATTTTCTCTCACTTTATTCTTTATTCTCTCACTTTATTCTTTATTCTCTCACTTTATTCTCTCACTTTATTCTCTATTCTCTCACTTTATTCTCTATTCTTACTCCTCCATGCCCCAGAGGGGACATAAGGCTCCAGAAATATCTTGTGTCAGAAAATTCAAAAAGTTTACTAACAACCCCAACACTGGTCATAGTCAAGTAATGACCCCAACACTGGTCATAGTTTTAGTGGTTCTTGATATTTTCTATTTTCTGCAAGTTGCAAACCATCTCAGACAGGATCTTCTCCTGCAGCAGGTTTCCCCTGTGTGTGTGTGTGTGTGTGTGAGAGAGATTTCTTAGATGTGTGTGACACAGAAAGCTGACAAAAGAGGGAGAGTGCAGAGGAGAAGTGATAAAGAGAACTCAGAGATCACACACACACACACACACACACGCACGCACACACACACACACACACTCATGCACACACACACACACTCATGCACACACACACACTCATGCACGCACACACACACACACACTCATGCACACACACACACACGCACGCACACACACTCATGCACGCACACACACACACACGCACGCACACACACACACACTCATACACACACACTCATGCACGCACACACACACACTCATACACACACACACTCATGCACACACACACACACACTCATACACACACACTCTCATGCACACACACACGCACACACACACACACACTCATGCACACACACACACACGCACACACTCACACACACACACACTCATACACACACACTCATGCACGCACACACACACACTCATACACACACACACTCATGCACACACACACACACACTCATACACACACACTCTCATGCACACACACACGCACACACACACACACACTCATGCACACACACACACACGCACACACTCATGCACACACACACACACTCATGCACACACACACAGACACACACATACACACACACACTCATGCACACACACACACACGCGCACGCACGCACACACACACACACACTCATGCACACACACACACGCACGCACGCACACACACACTAACTCTCCTGAAGACTGAGGCTTGGTCCCTAGGGAGAAGAGTGTGCAGAGTGTGACAGGCACACATGCATATGTACACACACACACACACTCACACACACACACACGCACACACACACACACACACACACTCACGCACACACACACACTCATGCACACACACATGCACACACACACTCATGCACACACACACGCACACACACACACTCACGCACACACACACACCAGAGGCAGCTCGCTCAGGCACCTTACTCTGAAAACTCATCAGTCAGAACACACAGAAGCATGAAATTTTAACACACTCTTGGTTTGGAGCACACACACACACATATACTCACACACACAGACACACATACTCACACACTTGGAGCGCACAGACACACACACACACACTCTTGGCTTGGAGCGCACAGACACACACACACACACTCTTGGCTTGGAGCGGGGCTGAGCACAGTATGATGGCGTCTGCTATTCCTCTCACCCTTTAGCCGCTCAGAGAGAGATAAAGATAAAGAGAGAGACAGAGAGAGAGAGAGAGAGAGAGATAGAGGGACAGAGAGAGAGAGATAAAGAGAGAGAGAGACAGAGAGATAAAGAGAGAGACAGAGAGAGACAGAGAGAGGGGGAGAAATAGAGAGAGAGAGAGACAGAGAGAGATAAAGAGAGAGGGAGAGAAATAGAGAGAAATAGAGGGACAGAGGGAGAGAGATAAAGAGAGAGAGGAGAGAAAGAGGGAGGGATAGAGAGTGTTGTGATAGACGTACTGTTAACATGGAAACACTCTGCATTCCGCACAGCTGCATCATGCCGAGCGGCAGCCTCCCAGCCTCTGAGAACACCATGGAGACGCAGGAGGCCAGTGAGCAATGCACCACACACACGCACGCACACATGCCTTTAAAATACACCACACCAGGGCTCAAAATTAACAATGTCCCCGGGACCATAAAAAATGCCTCCGGGACACAATAGAATGATGTCTGGGACAACTCTGGGACAGTAGAAAAAATGGCAAAGCAAATTTCAAAATAGGTACTTTTTTCCTAAACTGTAAACGTATCTTTCTCGTCTGAATAAAATTATACAAAATTTGACCTGGCGTAACGGTCAGCTGGCAAAAGCAGCGTTTGCCAGCTGATCTGTAAAGAAGCGGTTTTGTACACGCAGCCTTACAACACTGTTTACTGCTCTTCAAATCACTGTAGGCTACAATGTTATTTTTGGTACACATATAGTAAGATACCCAAATGGGCTGGGTGCTTGCATTTCCTTACTGTAGGAATCCGCCGTATTGGTTAAATGAATATTAAGTGACTCATAGACTTCATGACATTGTGAACATTTTTGACTGATAGTGTAGGCCTAAGGTTACACTGGTGTTCTAAAAAAAAACGAGACAGTCTCTGACTAAAACGCTGCGTGTTTTCTGTCAGTGAAAGACAAACGTCACCAATATCATGCTGAGCTAAATAGCCTACTGCAACTGCGATTTCACAAAACGATAGTGTTGCAAGGTAGCCTATAACAATGAAAACAGTTATTTAAGTTAGCATTTGACATTTCGCTGTGGCAGTTCTAAGGCTAGGGGTGTCTAAACTGCGGCCCACCACGCACTTTAATCCGGCCTGCCGAGCATTTAATTAGGGTATCATAGGCCACTCGTTATTTTTTCCAGCAATAGACGACGTTGTGGTTAACTTTAGGCTACTGCATTCTGCTTTACACTCTTCTTAGAGAACGTTTACAATGTCAAAACAGCTTGTTACATCGAGATACATAGTTGCAGCAGATCTAACTACGTTTTGCTACTTAATTTAATTGGGAACGCATTTGAGTGTGCACGAGAGGGTGAGAGCACAGCAGGAGAGTAGCCTATCTGACAGCTTCGCTACTTATTGTTTTCACTGAGATCTGTGGCCATGACATCACATCAAACTGACAGTGAAATTAAAGACATGTGAAAATAGATTATTGACGGAATGTTTTACAACCCTGTCCGTCAAAACGACGGACAATGAGAACGTCTAGTGCAACTCAAAAAAGAGCCAAAAGCGCGACCTCTGAAAATGAGTGTTGTGTGAAACAGCAGATGATTAATGTTAATAAAAATGGTGTTTAATAAATTGTTCAGAACTTACATGGTGGACCAGAATGAGTTAATTAAGTGATGCAAGTTACTGATTATTATGCTGTTTATTATGTAGAATGGGAAAAACAAGAACTTGGATTTGGGACACTGGTGTTTAAGTCCGGGACAGTGCCAAGTAGAATTCGGGACAGCTGCGAGACACTGAGAAAAAAAGTTAATTTTGAGCCCTGCACCACATGCACGCACGCACACACACATGCCTTTAAAATGCACCACACACACACACGCACACACACACATGCCTTTAAAATGCACCACACACACGCACGCACGCACACACACACAGCGCGCACACACACACATGTGCACATGCCTTTAAAATGCACCACACACACGCACGCACACACAGCGCACACACACATGCCTTTAAAATGCACCACACACACACACACGCCTTTAAAATGTACCACACACACACAGCGCACACACACACACACATGCCTTTAAAATGCACCACACACACACACACACACACACAGCGCACACACACATGCCTTTAAAATGCACCACACACACACGCACACACACAAATGCACCACGCATGATTAATTCAATTTCTCGAGGGTGGTGGTGGTGGTGGTGTCGGTGATGTTGGTGTTGGGGGTGGCGGTGGTGATGTTGGGGGTGGTGGTGGTGATGTTGGTGGTGGTGGTGGCGGTGATGTTGGTGGTGGTGGTGATGTTGGTGGCGGTGATGTTGGGGGTGGTGGTGGTGATGTTGGTGGCGGTGATGTTGGTGGCGGTGGTGTTGGGGGTGGTGGTGTTGGTGGTGGTGTTGTTGGGGGTGGTGGTGGTGGTGATGTTGGTGGTGGTGGTGGCGGTGATGTTGGGGGTGTTGTTGGGGGTGGTGGTGGTGTTGGTGGCGGTGATGTTGGTGGTTGTGGTGGTGGTGATGTTGGGGGTGGTGGTGGTGATGTTGGTGGTTGTGGGGGTGGTGGTGTTGGTGGGGGTGGTGGTGTTGGGGGTGGTGGTGGCGGTGATGCGGGAGAGCTTTGAAGCTGGCGGAAGGTTCCAGCGCGGCGGAGATCCACTCAGGCCCAGACAGGAGGCCTGCAGGCCATCTCTTTGTTCTGCTGCTGTGCTGCTTGTAGAATGACTACCACGATGATGACGCGACCACACACACACACACCATAATGATTATCACAGTGACGCCGCGACCACACACACACACACACACACAATAATGATTATCACAGTAATGTCGCGAACACACACACACCATAATGATTATTAAAGAAGCCCTATGCAACAATTTTAGCAAAAACGATCTTAATTATGCAGGTTGAGAGTCGTTCTGATGGTTCTACAACACTTTTTGGGTCGTTTGGTGGGTGCTTCGTCTCCCTCTGCTTCTCTATGGCGTTAGATAGCTGCCTTAATTATGTGAGTGTAACAGAGGTCGTCTCTGCCCTCCCTCGATCACTCTGCATTGTGTTGTAGTGGAATAATGGTGGACGCCACAACCGACCTTTGCTTTAATATTTATTGCTCTGAAATATATGACAAAACAAACACACATCAGGCAGGGAGCGAGCCAGTCGTGTCACAGCTCCTCTGACTCAGGACAGTAGCAAAAGAGACAGAGGAAGGGGCCACATGAACACCCAAGGGGTCCCCAGCGTGGGAACCAACCCCTGCCACACCCCCCCCACCACCCACTGCACCTCAGAGGCGTGGGAAACCACAAAACATGCCCATAGAACCTGATGAAACGATGGGGAAATTCAGCATAATTACCCGCTACACGAGCGCGTAAAGAATGAAAACCAGCGTAGATATAGGAATCGAGAGCGTAAATACATAAACATGAGCAGTGGACAATAATCTCGTCGTGAATAAACCTGTTATCACAAGCACAAAAATTACAATTACGTTCACTGGTCACGTGGCCGCTCACCGGCACTGTCTTCTGCTCGCTCTCGCTTCGGAAGTTTCAGCACTCTCGTTGTAAAATTTCCAACCGGAAACACATCATGGACCAGGCTCGACCAGACGATCAGACTGTATCGATTGAATTCTAACTGCTATTAACTACTATCAGTTTTGTCCACCAGATGTCAGCATTCCAAACGTTACTTCAGTATGGAGCCAGAGCGAGAAAACGTGAGTTGAAAAATATTTTACTACATTAGTTCATGTTGATGTAGCGTTACACAAGGATGAATGACATGACATTTGGTTTTCAGGTTCAATGGCTAAAAGTATAGCTTCAATTTTAAGAGCCATTTTTCTCAAATGAACGTTAGATGCTAGGAGCTAGCCGTTAATGTCAAGTTAACGTTAACGTCAGACAGAAACCAGCCATTTTAGCTAGTTTAACGAACCAACTATTTCAGTGTTTTATTTGGTGAAATGGTGTAAAACATAGTTTTTAAACACTATGCGGGAAATTCTGAGCACGGCTCAAAACTTAATACGAGTTATCTCGCCGTCTCCCGCTGGACTACAGGGAATGAGGTTTGTTTTATTCATTGTGTTGAAATTGATGTAGATGGGCTGCCTAGCGTCGCAGTTTCGCTGTGAGAATCATGCAATTTCCATTAATGTTAGTTAAATTGTCAGGCTAGTATTTCATAGCCATGGTTCTCTGAGGGAGATGAGTGACACTGACCTCGCACGACCGCTCTTACGCTATCCCATAGAGCCTCGGTCTGAACGAAAGAGAACATCAGGCTATTTTACGTTCTCTGAGGGAGATGAGTGAGACACAGACCGTGACTTTTTATCGGATAAGGCTAGGCATAGAGTCACAGTCTGTGTCAAACGAATCGACCGAAAGAGAACTGTTACTTCTATACTCTTTGCTGTTAATCCTCAGTGTTCCCACCGACGGGACGGTTATCCCCCTCCCCGCAACATTCTAAATCAATTGTATGCACCATTTTGCTATGTAACATGTAAGGGATAATGCCCGACGAGGTGTCCATTATCAGAAATACTTACGAAATAAATAAATAAATATGAAATCAATTATTAACACTAAATGAGTTTGACTCTTAGGAATCCAAAAATGACAATTTTTTCATGTACAATCATATAGTGGTTTACATTCTCAGATTAATTTTACTATGTCTCAATTAAATTTGATCCAAAATGCCCCCCCCGAAGAAAATGATCATATAGCATAGTATATTATTAGACAGACAATTAGAATGTCTTCTGTTGAAACTTGTCAGCCCTGTTGAATGTTAAGACAAAATATGCTATTCTATGCATATTCACGTGTATGTATTCTTGTTTGTATCATTTTGACAATACAGTGGACAGACTCAACCCATTGCACCCCAGCCCCCACGCCAGCCCTCTGTTCAACAAGAAATGATGAGGTTGTGTTCTGATGGATGAAATCTTGTCTTGTCAATTTTTATCATTCTTTATCTTACACTATATCAAGCAAATTTGTTATTTTTATGTTTTTAGATCATTTCCAGGGGTGTTCCAAAAGGGCAGTAGAGGGAAGTCCAGGTTTCTGCCCATGAAGAGGAAGGCACCAAAAGAACTACTAATAACATTTTACCTCCTGCCTCACACGACACCTAAGACCCCACACAGCTATTCAAGCTGGCCAAGGCAAAAGAAGCGATTGCGTCAACAACAACCTGACTCATGCTGAAGTATGTGCTAGAAGCAGTTTAACACACACACACACATATATTGGTACAGTATCACATTGTTGACACCTTTTGTTCATAATCAGTTGTCCGAGATGCTGTGCCTTGAACACCCCAAATTAAGATGCCTGGACGGAGGTTGGCTCCTCTATAAAGCAATGGGTATTATTTTAAGAATTGTGGTTTAAAAGATTTATTTCTTCTACTTACTTTTATGTTTCTGTATTGATGACATTTTTGCGGTCTACTTTCATTCTCATTGATTTAAAGGATGTAACACCCAAAACACACCCATGACTGATTAAGAAACCTAAGAAAACCATTTTACACCCAGCATTTGATCACACAGTCACGCCATTAAATTAGCGAATGAGGACTAGACACACCTTAAATGTCTTTTAACTTCTTGCCTCTGATCAGACGTTTCAGATCGCCAAGATATGTCTCTCATCAAACACACTGATCAATGAATGGCTGCCTTACACAGAATTGTATGTAAAAAATAAAATATCCATGTATCCTTATAGGAGGAAGTGGACAGAGGCCCCTGCATGTCATCGCTCCTGATTCAGAGGCTTTGGTCCAAACGGCGAGCAGTGGTGGCAAATCCATTCTGTATATAGTTCTACTTCAAATTGAAATCGAAATGACGCCATTACCTGTTACTTCAAAGCTATTCGAAAAGATGCCCAAGGCTTGCTGCAGCCGCTGCAATGAAAAGATGCCTTTGCAGCTTCTGGCTGTCCATGTTAAAGAATGTGAAAGTCCCGACACCGATGAAGACAGAACCACAGTAAGTCACTGTGTTTTAATAATTTCCATGTATTTGCATAAGGCCAGTGTCTTGTGGTTGCTCATATAATGCATTGATTGTTTTCAAATCAGTCAGTCAACATTGATTCCGATGTGGAATATGTAGATGAAGAACCATCAAAAAGGGTAATTCTACAGTATAATCTATTTTTTCCCTGTAATTGATAGAATTTGTCATATGCCCAACTTAGGTTGCTTCATATGCATTTCCCATATTTGTAGACTGATTGTCCGATTTGCCAGGCACGATTCCTCCTCGATGCCCTAGAAGTGCATGCAAGCACACGTGGTGAAAGGTAAGAATGGAAACTGTTTCTCCTTCTGCAATTGTTATTGCTGAAATAAATGTAAAGTGACATTATTTGAACGACATTCTGAACATGGTGAATTAATGTTTTTGTGTTGAATAAAAAAAAAAACGGAAGCTTTCCTGTGGTACAATTTATCTATGATATTGTGTATATTTGTCAGACCTGAAGAAAACAAACCTTTCGTTGGAGAAGCCAAACCTCAAAGGTCAGAACTGATTTTTGTAAATATACGTTTGAATTGTAAAATTAATAAATAAATGATTAACATTTCAGCCTAGATGACATCTTACAAACCATAGCCACACAGGTGGACGACTCGCGGACTTTCTCAGTGTGTGTGTCAAGGTCCAATTTCTTTCATCGAGCCATACAGCAATGGAAAAGACAAAAGAAGAGCACCCTTAGAGTTTGTTTTGTGGGAGAGGCAGGTGTGGACACAGGAGCAATAAAAAATGATTTTTTTACTGGTAATTGTCAATTCACGCTTCTAGTACAGTACCGTTCACAGTTTCCATTCCACTCCATTTTAGACAGTGCACATAATGTAATCTGAAAACTGCTGCCCTGATTACAAAAAGCAATGAAATTGATGGTCAGCTGGTATTCTGTCTATAATCGTGTGGAATGAAAATTTCTAAGTGACCCCAAACTTGACCTGTAGTGTACATTTTTAGTAATAATTTTTGTTGGTACTTTTGTACTTGGGCTCTTTAACTCTAGTGCCCTTTTTTTTTTGCAGACTTGATGTCAAGAAAACCAGCCATATTTCATTTAATTTAGCCCTCAAAAGTAGAATGGTGTGTTGTTTCATTATCATGGACAATCAGTTTAACAGCAAGAATTCTCCATTTCAACCAAATGTAGCCTACAAAGGGGCGATTAACAACAGGTGAACCAGAAGCATGCATTGTGTAACCGGTTAGATCAAGCTCATTATCCTTATCTCAAATATAGGCTACTACCCAGATAGCAAGCAGATATCGGACCACCGGTAGATAGGCTACTTGTCGGCAACCCGCGATGGTAATGTTAGACCACCGCCAGTCCGCCGTATAAATGAATAAAGAAAATGTTGTCAAAGCTGCGGCTCGTTAGCCCAGCGGACCGCGGTAGAACCGATATGCAAAAACTCAGCGGTCCGGCGGTGGCTAGTTCTTATCTGACGAACGAGCAGATCTAGTGTGACAACGGCGTTCTTATGGAAATGTTGCTGTTGCGAGTTGTTGCACTGGTTTAAATTGACAGTTTACGTGTTGAATTACACAATAGAACATGTTTTGCAGTAAATTGCTGGTTTGTAAAATGTAGCAGCTCGCTCAGTCTTGTTGCGAGTCCTGGCTCTCTCTTGCTGACTGCCTCCCTCTTGCCGCCAGCAATTTTAAACTGCGTGACGTAATACAAAAAACATGGCTGAATTGGATGTGGGCTGGGCTTAATGTCAAGCCCCGCCTTCACGCAGGCTGCAGCGAGATGCTCCTCGAAGCATAAGAGGTCTCGCGGGGGAAAGACTACAAAAGAAGGTCTCGCGGGGGAAAGACTACAAAAGAAGGTCTCGCGGGGGAAAGACTACAACCGTAAACAACCTTTCCATTTCCGGTAGCGCAGTGATATCAAGGAGCAATGAGTGATTTTACAAAATGGCAAATAAAACATGACAGAAACTGTATTTCGCTAGGCTACTTGTTTTGGAACATCAACGAACACCACTAACCACTCGGTGAGTTGCAAAAAAAAAAAAGCCTTGCTGTTAAAGTCCTGGCAGGAAGCGATTACATCAACGTTTTTTGGAATATCCAGTTTTTAATATTTTTTTTCCGAAGTGTTTACAACTTAGTGTTAACTAATAATTGTTGCAAACTGGTACTACGAACAAAATATTAGTGCATTCCTGGATCTACATCCTTATGCATGCTTCCTGCCAGGACTTTTACGGGCTTTTCCCAAATCACAGAAGTAACGTTGACGCAGTGGTATAGTAGCATCCATCAGGCAAGTCTTATTTAAATAAACTCCTGGTGTATTTACAAACTTTTCAATGCCTCGTTTTATGATTAAACAACATACTGTAGAAGTTTCATACCATTCAGGGCATTATTAGTGGGGTAATTTACGAGATAAAAGTTGGTACCATTAGACTGCAGAAACTCATTAGTTTCTGACAGCACTACTCGACCAGTGTACAAAATGTTCTGCATTCCTCTGGGGGAGGGGGGTAGCTAGGTTGAGGTTAGATACCTCAAAACTGCTGTTTACTAAAAGCAAGAATCACACCTTCAAGTGGGGGGAGGGACACACATACACACTATCTGGGCCTCTAGAGTGGGGGAGGGACACACATACACACTATCTGGGCCTCTAGAGTGGGGGAGGGACACACATACATACTATCTGGGCCTCTAGAGATTGGAGTGAGATCAGTAGATTAAAGAGAGAAACATTTATGGCTGCAGATTTGAAATCACAATTCCTTTGCATTCACTATTATTATGGTAAGTGTCACTAATCTACACTGACTGTGGAATGTGTGATGCAAAACATGTCTTTATTAGGCTACTTGATCAAACTGGTTTTGTTGGGCCATGACTTATGCCATAATATTGCTTGTTGTTCATTGTTTTCTAGAGTGACCGTCCAGTGATAGCCTGACGAGCCAGACCCACATGTAGGGTCTGGGCACTCACCGTTCGCAGCGCTCAGTCCAAGGGGCGGGATAATCGGTTGTCTTTCAAATTCCCTCTGCACGCAATAGGAAAGCGCTATGAGTCCTATGCGTTTTCCCACCAGCGGAGCTAGTTGGCTAGTTCAAACTTTTGCCAACTTAATTAAAGCTTAACTCGTGTCACACTGTTCGCCAACAGCAATATTATCTTATTTGTTTTCAAGTAGCAGGGAATTCAAGCCAAACCGTTGCAACACTGCCATCAATCATTATGTTAAGCCCGCCTAACGACTCTATACACGATTTGATTGGCCTAATAGAAGTTTAATTTTTCGAGCTCACAAGCAAATGTAATTTGCTGCCGCTAGGGTGCGTCTAGATTTCTAGGCTAGTCCAGTGACATACTGCAGGTTGAATGTCAATGTGCCCATCCTACGCCTGTGGTTTATTGTGGAGTTGGAGACCACGGCTTGGGCAATGAATTGGAAGTCCTGATATACATGTATGTCTATTGGCTTGCCCATGGACTTTCCTACAGTGTGGTGTTGCGAATTTTCAGTGTGCCCAAATCCACCGTTCACAGGATCATACACAAGGTGGCACAGTTCATTTGGGACAATCTCCATAGAGCCATTGCCTTTCCGAAGCCAGCCGACCTGGATGCTGTGGCTGATGGATTTGCCCAGCTTTCTAAGACACCCGTCCTCAACAAAGCTGTTGGTGCTATTGATGGTTGTCACATACGAATAAAGCCCCCATCAATTAAAAAAGTTCCTTTTATCTGGCCAGAAAGTATCCACCCAATGGATATTTCATCCTTGGAGATGGTGGATACTCTTGTTTGGAGACACCAATCTGCCTCATCACTCTGTATAGGGAACCTGTGAATGGTCGGGTGCAAAGAAAATTTAATCACCATCAGTCAAAGGCACGTTCCATTGTGGACAGAGCTTTTGGCATTATGAAGACTCGTTGGAGGCCCACACTGTTCAGGGCTGTGGAGGTCAGTCCTACATTTGCACCCCAGGTCTTAGCATCCTGTGCCTTCATGCACAATGTTTGTATTGACAATGGAAATCACCTGGAACCAGACAATGATGTGACACGGGACGTGATGGGACCAGAACCTCCCCTACAAGAAGTTCCGGAGGCACACGAAACACCAGGGAATGCCACAAGGGACAGCCTTGCTGCCTTGATCGACGCACAAGCCCCTCGCAAATGTTCTTTTGTGCTGTTCTATTGTGGACATATGGTTAGTTTTTTATAATGTTATTTATATTTCTATTAAAGGGACACCAGGCAACGTTTTCGTGTTAATTACTCATCTTCGTAAGTCGGTATATGGTTAAATGACTCATTACAGGGCAAATGAAGACTCTCTCGCCCGCCCCTACTGCCTGTAGGCAGAATATCCCGCTTGCAAGTTCAGTGTATAGTACCCGCCGACCGAAGCAGGATCAGTTTACAGCACAGAGGCAGGCTAACGAAACGCTAGCGATTGTTGCAAACGTGTGTCTAATGGCAGAGCCGGCGAAGAAGCAGCGAAAACCCTTGACGGAAGACGCAAAGAAAAGGAAAAGAGCTTCAGACCCAGCGAGGGGGAGTTTCGTAGAGAAAAAGCATCAGGCTTGCCTGGTGTCCCTTTAAACCTAATTCTATTTTGACAACATGTTGGTTATGGTTCCCTTTATAATGATCTAGATATGCAATTAGTGTATATGTTTGATGATTAGTCAAGAACCTTTAACACTCGCAGGGGTTGGTGTAGTGGGGGGGTGGGACGAGCAGGGGTTGGTGTAGTGGGGTGGGATGAGCAGGGGTTGGTGTAGTGGGGGGGTGGGACGAGCAGGAGGAGCAGGGGTTGGTGTAGTGGGGTGGGATGAGCAGGGGTTGGTGTAGTGGGGGGGTGGGACGAGCAGGAGGAGCAGGGGTTGGTGTAGTGGGGTGGGATGAGCAGGGGTTGGTGTAGTGGGGGGGTGGGGCGAGCAGGGGTTGGTGTAGTGGGGGGGTGGGACGAGCGGGGGTTGGTGTAGTGGGGGGGTGGGACGAGCAGGAGGAGCGGGGGTTGGTGTAGTGGGGGGGTGGGACGAGCAGGGGTTGGTGTAGTGGGGGGGTGGTGTAGTGGGGGGGTTGGAGAGAGGGAGCAAAATTGAATCATGTAAAGATGTCGGTGATGAAGAAACAGATCTCTATCCAGAGACTTTGAACCTTCAAATTCTCCCACTTCTTAGCTGCCTTATTTCCTTCCAGGCCCAGTGGGTACAGTGGGTACAGTGGGTACAGTGAGTGGGTATCAGTGGGTACAGTGGGTACAGTGAGTGGGTATCAGTGGGTACAGTGGGTATCAGTGGGTATCAGTGGGTATCAGTGAGTGGGTATCAGTGAGTGGGTATCAGTGGGTATCAGTGAGTGGGTATCAGTGGGTACAGTGGGTATCAGTGGGTACAGTGGGTATCAGTGAGTGGGTACAGTGGGCCCAGTGGGTATCAGTGAGTGGGTATCAGTGGGTATCAGTGAGTGGGTATCAGTGGGTACAGTGGGTATCAGTGAGTGGGTATCAGTGGGTACAGTGGGTATCAGTGGGTATCAGTGGGTATCAGTGAGTGGGTACAGTGGGCCCAGTGGGTATCAGTGGGCATCAGTGGGTACAGTGGGTATCAGTGGGTATCAGTGGGTATCAGTGGGTACCAGTGGGTATCAGTGGGTACCAGTGGGTATCAGTGGGCCCAGTGGGTATCAGTGAGTGGGTATCAGTGGGTATCAGTGGGTACAGTGGGTATCAGTGAGTGGGTATCAGTGGGTATCAGTGAGTGGGTATCAGTGGGTATCAGTGAGTGGGTACAGTGGGTATCAGTGGGTATCAGTGAGTGGGTATCAGTGGGTATCAGTGGGTACAGTGGGTATCAGTGAGTGGGTATCAGTGGGTATCAGTGAGTGGGTATCAGTGGGTATCAGTGAGTGGGTACAGTGGGTATCAGTGGGTATCAGTGAGTGGGTATCAGTGGGTATCAGTGAGTGGGTATCAGTGGGTATCAGTGAGTGGGTATCAGTGGGTATCAGTGGGCCCAGTGGGTATCAGTGAGTGGGTACAGTGGGCCCAGTGGGTATCAGTGGGTATCAATGGGTACAGTGGGTATCAGTGGGTACCAGTGGGTATCAGTGGGTACAGTGGGCCCAGTGGGTATCAGTGGGTATCAGTGGGGCCCAGTGGGCCCAGTGGGTATCAGTGGGTATCAGGTCTTTCACTGCTTTCCTATAAACATACAAATACAGTGGGTATCAGTTAAGTTTGGACGGTTTCCTGCATGAATCGCGCACCATATTCTCGGCAGAAATGGCAGTATAAGTATAAGTATATATACGTTTTTGATCCTGTGAGGGAAATTTGGTCTCTGCATTTAACCCAATTGGTGAATTAGTGAAACACAAACAGCACACAGTGAACACACAGTGAGGTGAAGCACACACTAATCCCGGCGCAGTGAGCTGCCTGCTTTAACGGCGGCGCTCGGGGAGCAGTGAGGGGTTAGGTGCCTTGCTCAAGGGCACTTCAGCCGCGGCCCACTGGTCGGGGCTCGAACCGGCAACCCTCCGGTTACAAGTCCAGAGTGCTAACCAGTGGGTCACGGCTGCCCCCCACAAACTGCAGTTGACACAAACAACCACAAGGTGGCACTTGGGAGTTCCACCACTACTATTTTTGATGTGACTTGAATTGATGCTTCCATGACGCAGTTTCCAAGTCAGTAGAACAATCAGAGACAGTTGAGCCATTACCAAAGATATATGATAATACAATAGCGTGAGTTTATATATGTGACCAGGCATGGCAAAACCAGGCACGTGTCTCCCCAGAGACATTTTGAGTTATTCACAGATTCTGAAAGTGTAGTTTCAAAGCTATCCAATGTCTCACTCATGGAGATCTGATAATATTTGAATAAGTTGTAGCCATTTTAAAGTATATACATCTCAAAGCTACAAGCTGAGAAATCAGGCTTTTCAATTTGACTACTTTCTCCCTCAATCCATGGGAGGGGAACACAATGGTCCTCATTTACATGACATTAAGATCAACCCTCCCCCCTGTCACGGTCACTGATCTGTCAGCCTGCAGTGCTAATGACCCATTGAAACTATCTGTAATGGGTTAGAGAACCAGCTAGTAGCAATGGATAAAGTAATCTAAAACAAACATGAGATCACTTTAGAAAAGTTGTAGAATACCAAGGCACTCATCTTCTTTGTAGTTAAAATGCCTTTATTTTAATGGGCACAACATAATTAAAACACTTCGACGCGTTTCGGCATGAAGCCTTCGTCAGGAAGTTGGTAGCACTCCAACTGGACTTGATTCTCAAACATGAGATCACGTTTGCAAACCATGTTATTTTGAATAAACACCCAGTGCAAGGCACCAGGTTGCCAATGGATTTAGCAGGTTTAGCAACGGATAAAATAGTCTAAAAAGCGAACTATACAAACATGAGATCACGTTTGCAAACCCTGTTAATTTGAATGCACACACGATGCAAGGCACCCTGCCATCAGTCAAAACAAGACATTCTCGCATTATTCAAATTAATTGCCCACCGAAACTATCTGTACTGGGTTTTGGCTAGTAACATATGGTGCCAATAGCTAACGACAGTAGGCCTACGTTAGCTAGTAGCAATGGATAAAGTTTCTAACACACAAACTTTATCCTCGTCAAATGTAACTGTGGAAATAGCATCTGATATCTTACGATCTAGCTCCTCTGCTGCCAGACCGAGAGATTCTTCCTCGTTGTAATTATCTTCGGCTAAGGTCAGCTCTAGATTAGGGATGTTCTCCAATGTAATGAAGTCGCCTTCATCATCAGATTCAGGTCATCTGCAATCCACTGTGCTTTGTCCATCTCCATTCCAATTGTAAACAAACAGCATGCTGGTTCAGTAAGTAGCCATGAGGTTCATAGACATAATATACATAGACGCCGCATTGGCTGCTGGAAACAAGAAATGCGGCCGCCATCTTGGACCGGTCATACTCCTCGTTGCGTTGCAGCAGAAGACACAAGATGACAGCACTGTGCAGCATGTTCCTTCTCAAATCGGCGGACCATACTCGATGGATTTACTTTTCACAAGTAAGATTTAACATAACCGTACTATTGGTTGTATTTTGTGAATAGAATATTACCAGAGAGCTGAGAAGGAGCAATCTTTGATATTACTGTATGAAAATCGTAGCCATCTAGCTAGGCTATGTTTACTCGGTGTTCACCCGGCTATGAACTGAGACTTGATAAGTCATATTCCATAACACTGACTTAGATTACAACTGACACAAGAAGGCTATTGTAGAAATAAATCATACTAGATTTGGCCGGCGAATTTTACACAAGTGGCACAGACTAGCCTATTGGGCAATCGCTAGCTGCTACTTGTAGCCTAAGTGTGTTGGTGGTAGCCTCACTATTTCCTGAATAAAGTAACTTTTCAATAGCTCAACTTCTTTATTTATCAAGTAGCTTAGCCAGACAAGCTACACTTTTCTTGTCATGTGAAATTAGCACAATTTAAAGTAGCTTCCTATGTAGTGAACTAGCCTACTGCTGTGTCTGTGTTAGGCTACTAATACATTTGACTGGGTGGTAGTTTTGTGTAGTGTTTTATTCATGGCAGAGTAACTGATAGTTTAGCTCACTAAAATTTCGAAGTAGCTTGCCCAACACTGTATTATTCACATGTCATTTACCCTAACAAGAATAAGATGCCTCTCAAATTCCTTTTCATTCATTTATTTATTATTTTGTATCTCTCCAGAACAACTGCCTTGTTCAAGAAGACTGTGAATGAACTGAACGGTCTCCTCACACCCCTGGAACTGAGGAAGGTGCAGCTCTTCATTGCAGTACTGCAGGGCATCTGCTACACTGTGACTGAATGTTTGATTTATGAGCTCCACCTTCATCACCTGCATTCGCCACTCTGTGTCCCATTTTCCCATCGTCTGGTTGACTCAGTCCTCTTTTATGGAGTTTACCCAGTTTACTATGCCATCTTATTTGCCCACCTGCTGTCTGAAGCACTTTTGTTCTCAGCCAAAGTGTACCCAAGCAATTTTAGCAAGGTGGGAACATAAAAAATGACATGCACCAGTTGTCGAAATCATAGAACCAACTGCATGACGGTAACTCTGTCTCACTGAGCCTGTGAAGACACTCCCTGATTCTTTACTGATTGCAATGAACGGGTTGATCTTAGCAGTTTCTAAAATGTTTCTTAATTCCTTTTTATTTAATCTCTTCATTGGGGCTGGAACCTTTCTGTGAACTGTAAATAACAGATGCTGTTGATGAACCCATTGACACTGTACAAGTGACAAGTCACCTTTTTGTCTTGAATTGATGAACTGTTACACTTACTATGCCAAACCAATGTCTGTTTTTTAAGGATCAGAAACAAACCTACAAACTTGCACTTTACAATATTTATGGAACTTGTCTAACAAATGCTGTTGATATTGAACCCAGTTACTCCATTTCCTTTATGCCACACCAATGTCTGTTCATCACTTTATTTTTAATGGCACTGAACTGAAAATGTTAATGGATTTTTTTCTGTAAATTTAACTCATTAAAACTTGTATCAAACCAGTTTTTGTCTATGCTGTCAAACGTGGATTAGTTATGTTCCCAGTTTTTATATTGGATGTCATCACTTTATAATATATCATATATATCAGAATATTCTATTACTGTTAAGCCCACTATGAATATTATAACACACAACCATGTTTCCTGTATCATACAGCTTTTCTACTGGGAGGTTTACAACTTATTCTGAGTCAATTTACCCAAGTTTGTCACTAAACCACATAGGCCTACTTGGAATACCCCTCAGATGTCTGAATGGCACTGATCTCACTTAAATGTTTATGGAACCTTTCTGTGGACTGTGAATAATGCTGTTGATGGAACTTTTCTGTCAACTGTGAACTATATTTAACTCATTAAACTTGTATCAAACTAGTTTTGTCTATGCTGTCAAACATGGATTATGTTCCCAGATTTGATATCGGACGTCAGGTCACTTTATATCATATATCAGAATATTATATTACTGTTAAACCCACTATGAATATTAAAATACGCTAAATCATGTGTCCTATATCATAGCTACATGTATGACCTTTGCAGCAAAAAAAACGCGTGAGAATCTGTTCGGTATTCAGTGAGATATGATTAATTAAGTGCGCTGACAGCTCATCTCACCGGCCAAACAGATTACACTGAGTGGAGTGGATGACCGGTCCAAGATGGCGGCTCCAAATCTCGTCAGCGTTAGTGAGGAGTAGCGGTCGATGCGGCGTCTATGTATATTATGTCTATGTGAAGGACCACTTAACTAATCAATAAAAAAGAAACGCACGGACTACCTAGCTAAAAAACAATTAAAAATAGACCTAGCAGTATATTAGCCTCACTGAACCACCTTGCTTATTGTCTTTGCACTTTGCTTAATTGTGTCAGAGGATTCATATGATTTAAACTGGCATATCTGATATAGACAGTGTTGTAGAACTGTTTGAATTTACATACAAGTTGGTTCAATATTGCAAACAACTCATCTATATTATATTTGACCACTTGGGATAGCTTGCGGACCACACTTTGTGAAACACTGGTCTACGAAGATCATGACAGTGATCCAGTCAAATCTTTTACTGTCTATGGTCAAATCCTAGCCGAGCTATAACTGTAGCTCGACTTACCTGTGCATGTAAACATACTGACTGACTGAGATAATTTGTTATAAAAAAAGACTGAAATGTTTTGACTAAAACTGACTAAGACTAAGATAGCTTTAGTTTTCTTTTGACTAAAACTAGACTAAAATTATGAGACTTTTAGTTGACTAAAACTTGACTAACAAAAATGATATTTGAATGACTAAATATGACAAAGACTAAAAAGGACATTTCGTCACAAGACTAAATTAAAAATAGGTGACAAAATGAACACTAATGTAAAGTTGTAGTTTAAGGATGTATGACCCCTTACTCTTGTAGGAAAACATGGGATCAAAAACGGCAATAATAACACCGGCGTGGAGTGCAGCCGAATGCAGCGGAGCACTGCGTGCCCTGTGGACTGGTCCAGTAGCCTTTTCTTACGTCCAGTAGCCTCATACAGGTCTACCAGTGGTGGAGTATGCAGCCGAATGCAGCGGACCACTGCGTGCCCTGTGGACTGTTCCAGTAGCCTTTTCTTACGTCCAGTAGCCTCATACAGGTCTACCAGTGGTGGAGTATGCAGCCGAATGCAGCGGAGCCCTGCGTGCCCTGTGGACTGGTCCAGTAGCCTTTTCTTACGTCCAGTAGCCTCATACAGGTCTACCAGTGGTGGAGTATGCAGCCGAATGCAGCGGACCACTGCGTGCCCTGTGGACTGGTCCAGTAGCCTTTTCTTTTTTTTTTTTTGAACTTCTTTTTATTTTGTTTTCATATCAGTCATACAGTGCATCAAAACAAATTCTTATATGACAAAGTTGAATAACACATGTCAGTTTTAGCGGGTTCAGATAGGTAAGTCCATGGTTTAAGGGCATAGCCCTCAAGGATCAAATACTTAAAGACTGATTGACATCATTCAAGTTAATACATTGCTATTCCTAGATCTGCCTTCAGGCTCCAACAGAGAAGACACAAAAACAAAGACTAAAACAAGCACAGTAAAGAGAGGGAAAAAAAAAAAAAAAAAAAAAAGTCACATTAAGTGGAGATGCAAAACAATAGAGGTCCAGTTATTGAGGAATGCTTCTGACTTTAGCTGTAAAACTGCAGTGATATGTTCCATGTGATACACCTCTTGGACTCTATCCCTCCATTGGACTATTGTGGGGGGCTGTGGCTTCAACCAGGAGGCCGTTATGACTTTGTTTGCAATTAGCAGAAGTGTCCTTAACAATTTTGTATGGCTATCCTCCAGGAAGTCCTCAGGTACTATGCCCAATAAAAAATGTATTGGTTCCATCGGCAGGTCTATAAATAAGCACTGCTTTATTTCTCTTTGAATATTTTTCCAGTATTCTAATACTTTTGGACAATCCCAAAATATATGTGTATGGTCCCCCAGTGAGCCACAGCCCCTCCAACACACAGGTGAAACATTACTCCACTTTGAAGAAACAAGTGGTGTTCTAAAATATCTCATTCTTAGCTTCCAACCATATTCCCTCCAACTGAGGCTATTTGTTACCTTATGCCCTTGTTCAAATGAAGTTTCCCACTGTTTGTCAGATATTACTGTATTCATCTCCAATTCCCATTTATCTTTAATATCCAAATTGTTCTCTCCAAGGTCTTCTTGTAGTGCCTTATATAAATATGATATACATTTTTTTGTCACTGTTCCCTGTATAATTGAAATGAAAAGATGCTCTATTTTAGATGGTAGGGAACAAATCTTTTCCCATTCTTTATGTTTCTTTAAATAGTCTCTTATCTGTAAGAACCTGAAAAAATCTTTGTTTGCCAAATCGTACTTTTCTTTAATTTGTTCAAATGATTTTAACACCGTTCCCTCAAATAACTGGTCCAAGACTTCTAAACCCTTGTCTTTCCATCTTTCAAAACCCTTATCTAGTCTTGCTGGAATGAACTCTATATTTTTAGCTATGCTTATGGCTCTGGATATGGTCGTAGGTGATTGTATTTTTTTTCTTACAGTAGACCACACTTTCAAAGTATTTTTAACCCATATGTTTGTAAGCTTTTTCATCCTAGCCGTATCTAAGTTGAGGAATGGGAGAGAGTTCAATGGAACATCTAGACATTCAGACTGTTCCATCCCTACCCAAACAGTATCTTTGTCTTGAGTTAACCAGGAAACCATGGATCGTAATTGGGCTGCCCAGTAATATTGTTTCAAATTAGGTAAATTCAGGCCTCCATTGATCTTTGTACATAGTAATCTTCTGAGTTTAAGTCTAGGGGGTTTGCTTTGCCATATGAATTTAGAAAACCATTTTCCTATAGTGGTGAAAGTAGCTGAGGGGACAGGAACAGGCAAAGATTGGAAAAGAAAAAGCATTCTGGGGAGGATGTTCATTCGAATAGTCTCCACTCTTCCCATCAAAGAGAGTGGCAATAGTTCCCATCTTATAAGATCTGCTTTAATACAGTTCATCAACTTCCCATAATTGGCTGTGAACAGTTTTGATAGATCTGTAGTTAGAATTATTCCCAAGTATCTGAATCTTTGTGACCAGCGAAAATGAAGACTTCCTGTTAATTGTGTAGGCCACTGCCCCTTTAACATCATAGCTTCTGACTTGGATTCGTTAATCTGATATCCAGAGAGTTCACCATACTCTTTAAGAGTGTTCATTAGAGCAGGTACAGAAACAATAGGATCACTCGTATAAGTTAAAATGTCGTCAGCATATAGTGATATTTTATGTTCTGTATTTCCCATATCCATTATCCCCTTTATTTTCTCATTCTGTCTAATAGATGCCGCCAAGGGCTCAATGTTTATGGCAAAAAGCAGGGGGCTAAGACAATCTCCCTGTCTCACTCCTCGCTGCAGGCCAAAGAACTCCGAGCAGCATCCATTCACTCTGACTCTTGCTTTTGGCTGTTTATAAACAGTTGTTACCCATCTTATAAATTTTGAATGAAAGCCCATCCCAGACAATGTCTTAAACAAAAACTCCCAATTCACAGTATCGAATGCCTTCTGTGCATCAAAGCTTATAAGCATCGACGTCTGTTTATTTTTCTTTGCACAGGTAATTATGTTTAAAGTTCTTCTTATGTTATTAGCACCCTGTCTGCATGGAATAAACCCTGTTTGGTCTGACTTAATAAGTGATCCAATATGTCTTTGAACTCTTTGCGCTTAGATGCTTGTCAACAATTTCTGATCATTACATAAAAGGCTAATAGGTCTATATCCTTCACATAGCGTTGGATCTTTTCCTTCCTTGTGTATCACAGATATGATGGCCTGTGACCAGGTCTCAGGAGGATTACCCTCAGAGAGAGCATATCTAAACACCTCAGTTAACACTGGTGTCAGGTCATTAATAAAGTACTTATAAAATTCTCCAGGGAGACCGTCAACTCCTGGGGATTTATTATTTTTTAATCTCTTTATTGCATTTCTTATTTCTTCATCTGTTATGGGTGATATCATTTGTAATGACGCATCCTCTGATAATGTGGGGAGCTCTAGATTTTTAAGGAAGATGTTGGTGTTATCAGTTGTCGTTTGTGACTTAGGTTCCATATATAAATTATGATAGAAAGTTGCAAATGCCTCTACCACTTCTTTGGGGTGTGAAACTGTTTTACCATTTGTTGGATGAACTACTTTGGCAACAGTTCGGTTAGCCTGGGCTTTGCGAAGTTGAAAAGCTAAAAGACGGCTAGCTCTGTTTCCATTCTCATAGTACCTCTGTTTAGTAAATCTTAGAGCTCCTTCTGCCTTCAGTGATAACAGTTTATCTAAGGCTTTTCTTGCTTCTGTAAGTTCAGTAATAACGTTGCTTGAACCTGCCCCCTTGTGTTGCCTCTCTAACACCTTTATTTTATTTTCTAGCTCCAGCTGTTGTTCCACTCGCATTCTCTTCAGTTTGGATGAAACCTGTATAATCTTCCCTCTCATAACTACTTTTGCTCCCTCCCATAGTATTGTAGGGTTGACTTCCCCATTATCATTTGTCTCAAGATATTCTTTTAAATGTTGCCTCAACTCCTCAACAATTTCAGTGTTATTCAGTATTGATACATTCATTCTCCAGTACTTGAAGAAAGAGTGCGTTCCTAAGTGTAGTTTCAACATGACTGGAGCATGGTCACTTATGGTTATAGGCTCAATATGACAGTCAATTACCTTATACATATATTGTGGGGGAATATAGAAAAAGTCAATTCTAGAATAACTGTTATGCACATTGGAGAAAAAACTGAAGTCTTTCCCCTTGGGGTTTTTAACTCTCCATGGGTCTACAAGGCCCAATTCAGACATGAAATTATTTAACATATGTGTTTTAGGACTTGGAGGCCCCTTTTCCATTGGCGTCCTATCCATCTTTCCATCTTGTACTGCATTAAAGTCTCCTCCTACTATCAACATTCCTCTGGAATTATCTGTTATGATATTTGCCAGCTCTTTGAAAAAATTTGGGTCATGCTCATTTGGAGCATATACATTTAGAATTGAAAATTCAAGTTCCCCCACACTTCCCACCACCATTACAAATCTTCCTAATTTGTCCTGTACCACCTTTTCAGTACTGAAAGCCAAAGCTCTGTTTATTAAGATGGCCACCCCTCTTTTCTTTCCATGTGAAGCACTATATACTAGACTAACCCATTCTCTTCTTAGTTTCATATGTTCATTTTCACTTAAATGAGTCTCTTGTAGCAGAGCAATTGAGCAATGTGTTTTTTTCAACTGATTGAATATTTTTTTCCGTTTTATAGGGTGATTTAAACCATGGACATTATAACTGACTATATTTAAATTATTCATAGACAACTGTACCCCTTCATACCTTTTAAAATAAACATCCTTTCTTCAATATAAAATGCACCTATATATGACTGCACAGGTATACCGTTTACATGTAAAATCAAACAATGCAAGAAACAAGAACACACAATCAACAGGAAGAAAGAACTGACTTCCAAAAGCCCGACTGATTTAAAAAGCATCAGTCTCAACGAGGACGGAGAGTTGTGACCGGTCTCTCCGGGGGTGTGCACTATGTGCGAAAGGCTATAGACTACGCAGATCAATCGCCTTTGCTATGGCCTGTAGGTTGCAGGCCAGATAAAACAGAACAAAAAAACTCAAAAGCTCCTCCGGTGAGGAGAGTCTATATTTACATATTTTACCGTAGCTTTCTATGAATACACTAGCCAAAACGTGTCCATCTTACATAACTTAACCAAGACCTACTTACTACACTGGATATGTTTACAGCAGGCGTTAGTCTTTGTGAAGTAGGCTTTTGAGATCTGCGTTGGTCATCATGTTATGCCTGTGTGCTCTATCCATCCAGTTGTTCTGTAAAAGTTCGGTGAAAAGAGTTTCCCGTTCATCACGTTCAACGTGGATACCCAGGTCCTTGAGAGTTTCAGCTGCGTCTCCGAGGGTTGCGAAGGTCTTCACGCCGGAATCTAGATGGATCTTTAGCTTTGCTGGGAATGGTGATTGCGCTTTAATGCTCTTCTCTTTCAATTGCTTTATTATGTCCCTAACTTGTTTGCGTTTCTTCTGAATGTCAGCAGTGTAATCTTGGTCGAAGAAAATTTTCTGGTCGTTATATGTCACTCCTCCACGACGTTTCCACGCTTCTTGAATTACCATCTCCTTAACCCTGTAGTCCAGAAATCGGACGATAATGGACCGGGGTGGATTCTTCGGGTCTTTCGGCTTCATGGTTAGAGAGCGATGTGCACTGCTCATATACTTCAGGTTTGAGTTAAAGCCTTGTTCTATGGCTTCAATCTTTAACAAAAAGGCTTGTTCTATGGATTCAGTGTTTATGTTTAACAGCTTGCATAATTTTTCTTTTCAGACAACTTGCAGGAGCAGTGGCTGCTGGACCATGGGTGGAGCAGACCGGAAAAGACTTTGATGTAACTGTACTTACTATGTAATATCTTGGCTTTTTTTGCACAGTGGACACAGTATACTGCAATGGTTGTCAACACCATATCTGAGTAACTGAGAATTACTTTACAGCCATTTCCAGTTCAATCGGATGGACAGAGTTGTGGGATCTTCATGATTATGGTAAACTTGTACAATTTCCATACAATTTCTCCTGTTTGTCCTACATCTCTGAAATCATTATCTTTCTCTCTCTTTAACAGTACGCCCTCAGCATCTGCACTGATGCCCAATTTGACTTTGTGGATGTAAGTTGTAATTCATAGTATATGTAAGCAAGAATGTTAAAAAATAAACAGCGCAAATCTCCAATATTATATGTGTATTACAGACGGACATACCATCCATTCGCAAGTGGTGGTGTCTGCAGATTCTGGAGAAATTTTCGATCACTAGGTAGGACTGACACATTTCAAGCAGTAAAACATTGGTCTGTTTTACAATTATGCTATATTAAAAGTACCGTACTCTGACTTTTGAAAAGGCATGGGCAGGACTTTGGACAGCGCTTTGCCTTTTGGACCGAGGAGGCAAAACAGCTTATGGCAGGCACCCTACAACCTATATATAGGATTCTTCGGTCCCACAAAGTTAAGGTATGGCCAAACTAACCAGACAACCATTTGTTTTCATCCTATATGTTCTTTGTGCATGAAATTATATGATTTAGCAGATGCTGTTGTCCAAAGTAACTCACAAATGAAACCAAAAAAGTTTAAAATGATTAACTATTTTTAAAATGTGGGTACGACTACTGTAAAGATAAACATGTAGTCTTAACTCAAGGTATTTTACTCTATCAAAGGAGGAGCAGGTAGAAGTGGAGGACCTTCCCTTGATACTGAGGGACATGCATTCAGCTGCATATGTGCTGAGACCTTCCCTTCATACTGAGGGACATGCACTCAGCAGCATATGTGCTGAGGAGCAGCCCTGGGCTGTTCACGTTCACTGGGTGGGTGCATGAACCATCCTACATGTCGATGGATCACGAAGACCAAATGAATGCTTGGAGGGTGTCGCAGGACACAACTAAGTGGGATGCAAAGGAGCCATTCACATTCACATTTGAGACTTTCCAGGACATGGAAAAATTCCTCACTATCTGTAGAGACGCCCTCGAACTCAGAGTAAATGCTAGGTGTGTCTGAAGATGACAGATGTTTTTCTGAGTCTGAGGATGTCCTAAAATGAACACCGTACCGGTGTGGAAGAGTGATGTTTGTCTTTGTGACATTAATGACATTATTTAATACTACTTTTATTCACTAATATGTCTCATGTCGTGACTTCAATCATGTTCACACAATGCATTCTTTCAAGTCATTTCCTTGGTCAGTTTTGTAGACTATCTTGTTCGATTCAGATTCATGTAGATATTTCTGCCAGCTGGACTATGTTCCTTATTATCTTCTTTAAACAAAGCTGGCGGCATTATTTTCCTCATTTAGGTTAGATATAGTCCTACTAATGCGAAAAGACAAAACCAGCGAGATTTAGAACCCACGTAGTTCGACTATAAGCACAATAAATTGAATTGAAATTGACTCTTTGACAACACAGCTGCTCTACTGCGACCTCAGATTAAAACAAGGTAAATTAGATAGGCCTAGGCCTAGTATCAATATAGCAATAAATCGCAAAGGGGGGGTTGTAGCCTACAGAAGACTGAAGGTTTGCAGTGACAGCAAGACAACGACTCTATTCCACATGTAATCAAAATGTTGTATGTTCATGTACTCAACTCCTTCATTGTTTTGGATTTTGCACCAAGCAAACACCTCGTAATATTATAGCATAGCATAGCGTAAGCTAGGCCTACTTTTAAAAACATCACAACATCGCCACACTAGGCCTACATGTTACAAAAACACACACACAATGTCGCCAAGGTGTAGGATAGTGGCCTACACAGACGTCGATATGCGGTTTTGGATTGGTGCCAATATCATACTTAATTTAAATATCCTTAGACAACAGATCGGTGAGCTGAATAATGCCTTGGGCTACATGAAATGAGAAAGAGCTGAGATGACAGGCCAGGTGTTCCCTTCCTCAGGCTCCAACGAGTCTCAGTCAGGTGTGCAGCCAAGCACGCACGCACACACACACACATAGAGACACAACACCATCTGTCCCCTTGTGGCACACATACTTTAAGACACACACACACACACACACACACACATTGTTCACCCCTGCTGAGAGAGAACCGCTATGTTCTCAAGAGCAATCTGATGTGACTGAGTGTGCAGCTGCAAGGCAAGTTGTGGAATTAGACGTACTTGAGCTGGGCAGTGGCTGAGTTTAATGGAGTCGTGGAATTAGACAGAGTTGAGCTGGGCAGTGGCTGAGGTTGACATGGGGAGTAGAGTGGATTGGGAGAGAAGTGCTCATCGTGTGAGGGCTGCTCCTTCAGTAGTGTGTGTGTGTAGTGTGTATAATGTGTGTAATCTTTGTGTGTGTGTGTGTAGTGCTCATCAAGTGTGTTCTGCTCCTTTAGTAGTGTCTGAGTTGTCGCTTTGGGGCAGCCGTGGCCTACTGGTTATGGTTACTGGTTTTAACTTGGACACGCTCGACACAATCAGTGAGCGAGCACAAGTCAGTCCTGCTCTATGGCTGCACAGTGAGCGAGCACAAGTCAGTCCTGCTCTATGGCTGCACAGTGAGGGAGGACAAAGGGCTGTGTGTGTGTGTGTGTCAGGATGTAAATACAGTATGGGTGTGTGAGAGAGAAAGTGTGTGTGTGTGTGTGTGTGAGAGAGGGGTGTATGGGTGTGTCTGCATATGGCAGTGTGTGTGTGAGAGAGAAAGTGTGTGTGTGTGTGTGTGAGAGAGAAAGTGTGCGTGTGTGTGTGTGTTCAGTGTGTGTGTGTGTGTCTGCATGGTCCTGGTTGTCATCTTCACACACATCAGTTGACTTAAATGTTAATTGGCTGCCCTGAGTGGAGGCTCTCAATAGCAGCTTTCAAGCCCCACACACACATCATTAACCCCACACACACACTTCCCCTCTAGTCATCATTAACCCCACACACACATTATTAACCCCACACACACATCATTAACCCCACACACACATTATTAACCCCACACACACTTCCCCTCTAGTCATTATTAACCACACACACACTTCCTCTCTAGTCGCCCGCATTCATTATTAACCCCACACACACTTCCTCTCTAGTCACCCGTATTCATTATTAACCCCACACACACACTTCCCCTCTAGTCGCCCGTATTCATTATTAACCCCACACACACACTTCCTCTCTAGTCGCCCGCATTCATCATTAACCCCACACACACACTTCCCCTCTAGTCACCCGCATTCATCATTAACCCCACACACACTTCCTCTCAAGTTGCCCGCATTCATTATTAACCTCACACACACACTTCCTCTCTAGTCGCCCGCATTCATCATTAACCCCACACACATTTCCTCTCTAGTCGCCCGTATTCATTATTAACCCCACACACACACTTCCTCTCTAGTCGCCCGCATTCATCATTAACCCCACACACACTTCCTCTCTAGTCGCCCGCATTCATTATTAACCTCACACACACACTTCCTCTCTAGTCGCCCGTATTCATTATTAACCCCACACACACTTCCTCTCTAGTCGCCCGTATTCATTATGAACATGACACACACACTTCCTTTCTTGTCGCCCGTAGGAAGCGTCCTAGCAGGAAGCGATTTATAAATGTTTTTTGGTATATCCAGTTTTTAAGAGTTTACAACTTAGTGTTAACCAATAATTGTTACAAACTGGTACTACAAACAAAATATTAGTGCATTCCTGGATCTATATCCTTATGCATCGCTTCCTGCTAGGACTTTTTACGGGCTTTTCCCAAATCGATAGATAGATAGATAGATACTTTATTGATCCTCAAGGGGAAATTCAAGGAAATTTCGAAAATCACGAAAGTAATGTCCACGCAGCGGTAGATAGCAGCAGAGAGTAGAAGCATCAGGCAGAAAACTCCTGATGTAGTATAGTAAGTATAAGTATATATAAGTATAGTATACTTACAAACTTCCCAATGCCTCGTACAGAACATATTTGTACTACTGTAGAAGTTTCATACCATTCAGGGCATTATTAGTGGGGTAATTTACGAGATACTCTATTGGTTCCATAAGCGCCTGCACAAGGTTTTGTTTCTGTATTCTTCTGATAGCGCTACTCGACCAATGTTCAAGGGAAAACAGCTTCTGGGAGGGTGTTTGGCTCGAGGTCATGGTGCAAAGGACCCTAGAGTGAAATTAATCACTTTAACCATCACTTTAAGTTCTTAAGGATAAAAATAAATACAGCTGATAAATGTGCAGAGATGAGGTCATACTAAACGTCCCTTATAAAAACAAAATGGTCGACTTGCAGCAAAATAAATTAGTTTGCCAAAAGTGTCAAATTCCTGCAGCATTCTGACGATAATGTCTGCCCCTGTTTGCAAATGTCTGCCCATGTTTGACCACCACAGTTTATATAAAAGTGATAGTTTGGGTATTTTCCAGGAGTAGGATGCATGTCTTATTGTATTCTAGTGACTGAAGGTGCTGATACAGAAGACCTGGGTAAATTGCAGTACTTGTATTGGCCAGTAGAGAGCAGACATGCTACTCAATAGGTTCACATTTTCACTCTGTATTAAAGGTGCACTTTCTCCAAACAACCAGCAGAGGGCAACTGTCAGCAGTGCAAATGCCCATGAAACAGCAAAGGAAATGCTCCTGCTGGCTGATTCCCTCACTGTCTGCACAGCACAAGAAGGCGAGTGCAAACTCACTTCAAACAACCATAGCTATTTAGCAGTCATTTACATACCGATTGTCTTGTCAGTTTTCTTTATGGGAAAATGTTAAAGTTGTCACTTCCCATCCACAAAAGGCTCGGGTAGATGACACGTCGGATAGATTGCGGCTGCCCCATAGAAATAGAACAGAATTCCCAATCAGTTGCATATCCACCGGCAATGCTAAAATGATCCATGACTCTGATATTTGCTGTAATTTAACATGATGAAAACCACTGTCTCAGTCATCAAGTGCCGCACCAGCAGTTATGTTCTCAGTACTGTCACACTCACACACACACACATCTAGTGCCGCACCAGCAGTTATGTTCTCAGTACTGCCACACACACACACACACACAAACAAACACAAACACACACACATCAAGTATCGCACCAGCAGTTATGTTCTCAGCATTGTCACACACACACATCAAGTATAGCACCAGCACTTATGTCCTCAGCACTGTCACACACACACATAAAGTATCGCAACTGTTATGTTCTCAGTACTGTCACACACACATGTGAATGTGTGTGTTTATGAATGTGTGTGCGAGTAATCCATGCACTGAGGATGGGGTGATTTATTTGATTGCTCATGCTCTTTATAGAAACCCCCCCCCCCCCACACACACACACACATACAAAGTATCGCAGCAGTTATGTTCTCAGCACCGTCACACACACACACACACATCAAGTATCGCACCACTTATGTTCTCAGCACTGTCACACACACACACACACACACATCAAGTATCGCACCACTTATGTTCTCAGTACTGTCACACACACAAACACACACAAAGTATCGCAGCAGTTATGTTCTCTTCAGGTTGTATTTTCAGCATCTACTTTAGATGAACTGGTAATGGTGGTGTGTGTGTGAGAGAGTGTGTGTGTGTGTGTTTGTGAATGTGTTTATGAGTGTGTGTGTTTGTGAATGTGTGTGTGTGTGTTTGTGAGTGTGTTTATATATGTGTGAGTAATCCATGCACAGTGGATGGGGTGATTTATTTGCTTGATCATGCTCTACATGGATCTAAAGGACAGATACCCCCCACACACACACACACAACATAGAATGTGTCTACAGTATCTGTGCCAATAAATGAAACAGTATATTAGAATCAGACGAAGTTACCTCTTTAACAGTTAATCTCTCAGTGATTTGACATGTCACTGTGTGATATGATGGTATTCCTCCCACACTGATCACGTGGGCTTGGGTACACTGTCTGAATCAACTGTCCTGTTTGAGCTGCTATCGATTGGGGAGCAAGGGGCATTTGTATCCATAGCGATTGGGGAGCAAGGGGCGTTTGTGTCCACACACTGACGGGAAGAAGTGTATACAACCAGAGGACTGGTCAGAACAGCTGGAGATTCTGGAACACTGGACTGGTCAGAACATCTGGGGGTTCTGGAACACTGGACTGGTCAGAGCATCTGCGGGTTCTGGAACACTGAACTGGTCAGAACATCTGGGGGTTCTGGAAACTCTGGGTTTTTCGAATACAACTGGTATTTACAGATATGCTATCACCTATTCTTCAATAATTACACACACACATACTACATACACACACATTACAACAACAAATGGCAAGCAGTATACTGAGTAAGTGCTAACCCTAACCCCAGGCGAGTTCTAAAAAACTGGCAATTTTTCACATATTTCTTAAATAAACGGAATCTTTGTCGATTTAATTTGGCCTTTTTTACAATAATTTACAAACATCCCTTCTTAATGTCAAAGTGAAAGCAAACTTCTACAAAGTAATGTTAATAAATTAAAAACATTAGAAAATGTAATTTCGAGGAAATTACCAGTGCATGAAAATATAAACATACTGTATATTAACACAAAATAGTCATAGTTGATAACAACTGACAGTTGAAATGGCTGAACAGTTAAATAGTTGAGTAGTTTAAATAGTTAAATTATTTAATAGTGAATTATTGTAGTGTGGACATTTATTTTGAAACAGTTGTGGGAAGAGGAAATAGTCTTAAGAGAACCAGATTGTATGCTTAAAGCATTTTATGTTAATATACAGTATGTTTATATTTTAATGCACTGGTAATTTCCTCGAAATTACATTTTCTAGTCTCATTATGAGTTAAATAGAGATCGCCTGAGTTCATTAGCAATCGGTGCTAATAGTCTCATAATGAGTTAAATAGAGATCGCCTGAGTTCAGTGAATCTGTAGTGAAACTGAAGTCCAGTCCCTGACCAATAATAATAAAAATATTAATAATACATTTTATTTAAAGTGTATTTCATGTTACCTGTACAATAAGTACAATAAGACAAACATTGACAACCAAAATAAAACAACAATAGATAGACAGGCAGTCATGAGTAGGAAGGAAAAGCAAGAGTGAAAAGGTGGACACGTTAAACGCCCTGTCACCCATGATGCAGTGGGGCATCAGTGGAGCATTAAACGCCCTGTCACCCATGGAACGGAGATGTGCAGTGGGAGTGGATAGTAGGTGGGCATCAGTGGAGCGTAAGGTGCGGGTTGGTTGGTAACTGGTCAGGAGGCTTGAAAAGATAGGAAGGTGCGAGATTATGTTGGACTTTAAATTGAATATGGTATTGCACAGGGAGCCAGTGCAGTTGATGGAGGATTTTATTACATTACATTACATTACATTTGGCTGACGCTTTTTAACCAAAGCGACTAACAACATGGTAAACAGTAAGTTTTTAGAACAATTCTCACAATTTTAGGACAGTTTAAAAAAAAAAAACATTAGAGTACAGTAAGAATAAGTGCGTCGGTGAGTGCTGTTTTTAACAGTTACTTGTCAGTTTAAAACGGCTGGTGAGTGCTAGGATCAGTAAGACTTGTTGTAAGTGTTGCTATGAGAGTAGATGTTCTCTAAAGAGCTGGGTCTTCAGGAGTTTTTTGAAAGTGGAAAAGGATGTCCCTGCCCTTGTAGGAACTGGCAGTGTGTTCCACCAACGAGGAACAACAGATGAGAAAAGTTTGGATTGGCTTGAGCGTACCGGTGGTAGAGCTAGACGTCGTTCGTCAGAGGAGCGCAGCGGTCTGGAGGTAGTGTAAGTCTGTATGAGGGCATTCAAGTAGGTGGGAGCAGAACCGGAGACTACTTTGTAGGCAAGCGTTAGAGACTTGAATTTGATGCGGGCCGCCATAGGTAGCCAGTGTAGCTGGATGAGCAGCGGGGTAACATGTGCCCTTTTGGGTTGGTTGTAGACCAGGCGCGCCGCCGCGTTCTGGATCATCTGAAGTGGTTTCACTGCGCAGGCTGGGAGACCTGTCAGGAGGGCATTGCAGTAGTCGAGTCGTGAGATGACTATTGCCTGAACCAGAAGTTGGGTAGCATCTTGAGTCAAGTAAGTCCTGATTTTCCGTATGTTGTAGAGTGCAAAACGGCATGACCGGGCGACTGAGGCAACATGATCTGAGAAGTTTAGTTGGTTGTCAAGAACAACTCCTAGATTTCTTGCAGTCCTGGTCGGTGAAACAGACAGGGAGTCAAATTTGATGTTGATGTCGTGGTGTATGGTAGGTTTAGCTGGGATGACCAGCAGTTCAGTCTTTGAGAGGTTCAGCTGGAGGTGGTGTGCCTTCATCCATGTAGCTATGTCTGAAAGGCAATCCGAGATCCGTGCTGAAACCAGGGGGTCGTCAGGTGGAAAGGACAGATAGAGCTGTGTGTCGTCTGCATAGCAGTGGTATGAGAAGCCGTGCGAACGGATAATCTGTCCCAAGGAGGTGGTGTAGATAGCAAAGAGGAGGGGGCCCAGCACTGAGCCCTGGGGGACCCCTGTGGTGAGATGGTGAGGTGCGGATAGCTGACCAAGCCATGATACATTAAACGAGCGTCCTGTGAGGTAGGATTCAAACCAGGAGAGAGCAGAACCGGAGATTCCCATGTCAGCGAGTATAGAGAGAAGGATACGGTGATTAACCGTGTCAAAGGCAGCCGATAAGTCAAGCAGAATGAGTACTGATGACCGAGCGGTCGCCCTGGCTTCTTTTAAGGCTTCTGTTACAGACAGCAGAGCCGTTTCGGTAGAGTGGCCGCTTTTGAACCCAGACTGATTTGGATCCAGAAGGTTGTTCTGTGAAAGGAAGTCAGAGACCTGTTTGGAGACTGCTCGTTCAATGCCTTTGGATAGGAAAGGCAGTAGTGAGACAGGGCGGTAGTTCTCGACTTGAGCAGGGTTGAGAGAAGCTTTCTTAAGTAACGGTGTTACCCGGGCCATTTTGAACGCTGTTGGAAATGTGCCGGAGGTTAGCGAGGCATTGATCACATGTGTGATAGCTGGAGCGATGGTCGGGCTGATGGACTGAAGTAGGCTCGTAGGTATAGGGTCCAGCGAGCATGTGGTAGGACGGCTGCATGTCAGGAGTCTGGACACTTCACTCTCGGAGAGAGGCATGAATGCTGAAAAAGATGTTCCAGCAGTCCCTAGAGGTTGTAGGAGTGCGGTATCAGAGTCAGATGTGTTGAGTGGGCATGTAGAGAATTGACTGCTGATTGCCGCCACTTTGTTTGTAAAAAATGAGGCGAGGGTATCTGCAGTAAGGCTGGATGGAGGAGGAGGCAGCTGAGGGTTGAGTAGCGATTTGAAGGTTGAGAAAAGTTTTCGAGTGTCTGTAGCGCTGTTGATTTTGTCATTGTAGAAAGCAGTCTTAGCAGCAGTGATGCTGGCTGAGAAGGAGGTCAGGAGTGTCTGGTAGTTTTTGAGGTCGTCAGCTAGTTTGGATTTGTGCCATTTCCTCTCCGCGGCTCTGAGTTTGGTGCGCTGCGATCGGAGGGTATCATTTAGCCATGGATGAGAATGTTTAGATCGAGCTGGCCTTGTGGTAAGAGGGCACAGCTCGTCTAGACACGAAGTCAGTGTGGAGCAGAGCGAGTCAGTGGCTTCATTAACCTCCAGAGAGGAGAAGGTGTTGAGTGGAGGTAGACCGGAGGCAACCACAGAGGAGAAGTGCGTTGGAGACAGGTTCCGGATGTTGCGGCGGAACGTGACCATCGGCTGAGGAGCCGGAGGCTGTTCTGACAGGCTGACGTTGAACTGGATGAAGAAGTGGTCAGAAAGATGGAGAGGCGTCACCATGAGGGTGTCTGTGCTGCAGTTCCGAGTGAAGATCAAGTCAAGCTCTTTGCCAGCTTTGTGAGTCGGTGGGCTTTGAACCAGTTCGAGGTCAAAGGAGTGGACCAGGGCCAAAAAGTCCGCTGAGCCTGGGGCATCTAAGTGGATGTTCATATCACCGAGAAGAAGAAGCGGACAGTCATGCTCAGGGATGGAGGATAGCAGAGTGTCAAGTTCGTCAATAAAGTCGCGTAGTTGGCCTGGAGGGCGGTAGATGACCAGCACGTAGAGTTTTGCTGGGGCGATCACTGTGATGGCATGGAATTCGAATGAGATATATTTGTTTGAAGGCAGTAGCGGGGTGAATTTCCATTTGTTGGAGATCAGCAGGCCCGTCCCGCCCCCTCGTCCAGATAGGCGAGGGGTGTGGGATAGTGTAAGGTTAGTGGAGAGTGCAGCCGGGGTGGCAGTGTTCTCTGGTTTGATCCAAGTCTCAGTGAGAGCAAGGAGTTCCAACGAAAGGTGGTTGGCATAGCCAGCTATGAAGTCGGTTTTGTTGACTGCGGATTGACAGTTCCACAAGCCCATGGAGAAGGAGGTTTCTGTAGGTGAGGACCGTTGAAGTTCCTGGAGGTTAAGGCGATTTCTGCCCCTTTTGGCATGATGCCGTTTTCTGCGATGGCCGGTGATAACAGATATGGTGGAACGGCACATTTTTGCCTTTGTCGGTGCCTGTGCGCGGTGAACTTGCACAGGTAAACTTGCTTGTCTTGACCGTGTCCGTCTTAACCGTGGCTGGCTGCAACGAGGGCTGCCGCTTATGCTGCCGCTTCAGCAGACCCCACTATTTTCATTCTGCTAGGAATTGCATCCAGCTGTCCTCCTGTCTCACTAATGATGGATCAGCGTAGACCGCCCTCTGACGTTCGCACAGCTTAGATTGTTCAAAAGGGTGTTAATTACTGTCAACTGAAAGTCCGCTCGCTCACACCGACCGAAACTCACAGTTTCAAGTAGCCTCCTCCAGGGCTCGAAATTAACTTTTTTTCTCAGTGTCCCGAAGCTGTCCCGAATTCTACTTGGCACTGTCCCGGACTTAACCACCAGTGTCCCAAATTCAAGTTCTTGTTTTTTTCCCCATTCTACATAATAAACAGCATAATAATCAGTAACTTGCATCACTTAATTAACTCGTTCTGGTCCACCATGTCAGATCTGAACAATTTATTAAACACCATTTTATTAACATTAATCATCTGCTGTTTCACACAACACTCATTTTCAGAGATTGTGCTTTTGGCTCTTTTTTGAGGTTGCACTAGACGTTCTCATTGTCCATCGTTTTGACTGACAGGGTTGTAAAACATTACGTCAATAATCTATTTTCACGTGTCTTTAATTTCAATGTCAGTTTGGTGTGATGTCATGGCCACAGATCTCAGTGAAAACAATTAGCGTGGGAAATTACCACGAAGCTGTCAGATAGGCTACTCTCCTGCCGTGCTCTCACCCTCTTGTGCACACTCAAATGCGTTCCCAATTAAATAAAGTAGCAAAACGGAGTTAGATCTGCTGCAACTATCCCGATGTAACAAGCTGTTTTGACATTGTAAACGTTCTCTAAGAAGAGTGTAAAGCAGTTTGCAGTAGCCACAACGTCGTCTATTGATGGAAAACATAGCGAGCGGTCTATGATAACCTAAATGCTCGGCAGGCCAGATTAAAGTGCGTGGCGGGCCGGATCTATGATAAACTAATAAATGCTCGGCGGGCCGGATTAAAGTGCGTGGCGGGCCGCAGTTTGGACACCCCTAGCCTTAGAACTGCCACAGCGAAATGTCAAATGCTAACTTAAATAACTGTTATCATTGTTATAGGCTACCTTGCAACACTATCGTTTTGTCAAATCGCAGTTGCAGTAGGCTATTTAGCTCAGCATGATATTGGTGACGTTTGTATGTCACTGACAGAAAACACGCAGCGTTTTAGTCAGAGAGGACTGTCATCTCGTCTGTCATGAAAACAAATGCCATTTACCTGCCTGCTAGTTAGGTAAGTTAACCTCTATATCGGAAAGTGACCCATTAGGCCTACCGCCGTCACTTAATATTATATTAATACACTTAACATTTAACCAATTAAATGGCGGATTCCTAAGGAAACGCAAGCACCCAGCCCATTTGGGTATCTTACTATATTTGTACCAAAAATAACATTGTAGCCTATCATGATTTGAAGAGCAGTAGCCTAAACAGTGTTGTATGGCTGCGTGTAGGCTACAAAACCACTTATTTACAGATCAACTGGCTGACGCTTTTGCCAGCTGTCCGTTACGCCAGGTCAAATGTTGTATCATTTTATCCAGACGAGAAAGATACGTTTAGATTCCCATGTGAACAGTTTAGGAAAAAAGTACCTATTTTGAAATTTGCTTTGCCATTTTTTCTACTGTCCCAGAGTTGTCCCAGACATCATTTTATTGTGTCCCGGAAGCATTTTTTATGGTCCCCGGGACGTCGGGACATCGTTAATTTCGAGCCCTGGCCTCCTCCCTCAGCTGTTCCCAAACGCCCCGAGTCCAATTCTAACAATTGGAGAGGATTTGGCCAGTAGTAGCCTATGTGTTCTTGCTTTCTCTCTCCCAACTCACTGGGATGGGAGTGATATGTTGCCAAGGCCTGATATGAGTGAGAACTCTTGCAGCGGAATTTTGTATGTATTGTGGTCTGTTTAATCTCTTTACTGAGACACCAAAGAGCAGGGCATTGCAGTGGTCAAGTCTGGAGGTTATGAAAGCATAAATGAGAGTCTCAGCAGTGGTGGGGTTAAGTGAGGGGAGGAGTTTGGAAATGCTTTTGAGGTGGAAGAACCCTGTTTAGAGATGTATTTAATATGTGTATGTAACGGAGGCGAACTGAGCTAGCATGCTAGTTGCGCGTGTAAATCCTCACACCCCTAACCTTAAGAACGCTTCTAACTGCTGAGTTGGGAGCCTGGGCTTTTAGCTCAGTGGTTAGAGCGTTCGACTCCAATGCCGGTGTGTGTCGAGGTGGCGGGTTCGAGGGCTGTGAGCGGCGGACGAATTACGACATCTGTGACGTGTGTGTGTGTCTTGCCTGATGTTTTTGAGGTGGAAGAAGGCTGTTTTTGTGATGTGTGTGTGTCATCTAGGGGTGGGCGATATGGACAAAAAATAATATCTCAATATTTTTTGTGATTTTGACGATAATGATAATTAGTCAATATCCTTTGAAAAATTGTTTTTGTTAAAGTCTGAGTTACATTACAGCTCATTATTTATGAATAGCATCATTACAATAATAACCAATAACCTAACCTGTGACTTTTTAACCAAATCAACCAATGCATTGTCACTCTATGACACATTTCCAATTCTGCCCCCACTTGTGTGTGTGTGGCAATGACATGGTCTAGCCAGCTACATTAAAGAAGATGAATAGGCCTAACAGTTTCCTAAGAGAAAGTCTGAAGCTGAAGTTCCTTTCAAACCTTTACATAGGATTCACTGTAAAACTAAGCAGACCACCAGAGTACATCTCAGTTATTACAGTGGATGAAAATGCACTGTACTGTTCTTCCTAGGCAACAACAACTTTTACTTATTATTATTCCGCTTACCACTTTTTCCGTACGCAATTTCTCTTGAACAGTTTAACTAAGAAACTTTATTCAAACTTTGTAACGTAGGTCTTCAAACGGAGCAGGTTGCTATGTCTTTTCAACTTTGAAACTTTTATACTTTAAACTATTAAAGAAAAACGTTTTAAAATTCCCCATAGACTTAACATTGCCGATTATGACATCATAATACGGCCATTAAGCAATTAGAATCCTATGGCAGGTGTTCAGGCCATACAATCTGGGTCAATTAAGACTACACATCCTATTCAACTGTTTCCTCTGCCCAAAGCTGTTTCAAAATAAAAGTCCTCACTACAATAATCCACTGTTAAACAATGTAACCCATTAAACTACTGAACTTTTTACATTCAACTTTTTAAACTATCATTAAACTATCTATCTTATAAACTAGCTGTCTATCAACAACTTTTAAACTATATACATTCAACTTTTAAACAGTCTACTTTTAAACTATTATTAAACTATCTATTAAACTAGCTGTCTATCAACAACTTTTAACTTGTCATCAACTATGACTCCTACCCACTGTAACTAGTTAACATTGTTAACATTTTTAGCAAAACTGCTAGTTTTTGCATAGTTAGCATAACAAATAAAAATGATTAGCTAGGTTAGCTAAGTCACAAGGTTAGCATAGTTAGCATGTTAACATGCTAGTTAGCATTACTACTGAAAATGATTAGCTAGGTTAGCTAAGTCACATGGTTAGCATAACTGCTAAAAATAATTAGCTACATTAACTAAGTCACATGGTTAGCATGTTAGCATTCTTAATTTATAGCAGTTGTGCTAAAATACTATTAGCTAAGTCACATAGTTATTAGCATTTTTTAAAAAACTGCTAGAAAACATTAGCTAAATTAACTAAGTAACTTGGTTAGCATTATTAACTTTGTTAACATAACTGCTAGCAAACATTAGAGCCATTCCAACTGTCAGTTATCGTCAACTATCTACCTAAATAATTGAACCATTTAAACTATCCACCTATTTAACTGTTCAGTCATTCCAACTATATTAAACCTCATCTACCTAGCAACCAATATAGTTTGTTTTTACTCTGTATGATATTTTACCTCATATTATTGCATTTTCATGCACTGTATTTCCTTCAGGAAATGCTTTTCTAGTTTCCTTTGATGTTTTGTTTAAGAGCAACCATGTAGGCTAGCATTCCAAGTTACAGAATAGAAACTAATGCGTTAGCTTATGGCTAATGTATATGAGAAACCCCATAAGTAATTTAAATACTCGATAATGTCAATTTGCACATCGTTAAAACAACAATCACGATATTATCGCAGACGATATATATCGCTCACCCCTATGTGTGTCTTGTCTTATGTTTTTGAGGTGGAAGAAGGCTGTTTTAGTGATGTATTTGATGTGAGAGATTAATGAGGGGGTAGAGTCCATTATGACACCAAGGTTTTTGACTTCAGAGGTAGTGGTGGTGAAATCAGTATTTCTGGCTATAATTCCACCATAGAGACAAAAAAACACTCCAAACAACTCAAAGAAAAGGTTTTTGACAAGCATAAGAGAGGGGGTGGATGGAGTCCAGTGAAATCCATCATTAAGGAATGTAAGGAACATGGCAAATGTGAAAATCTGTCTAGAGCAGGCCATCACCACAAACTGAGTGACCGTTGAAGAAGGATAATGGTGGGGGAGGCCACCAAGGAAAGAAGGGCAAAACAAAGACTGAACTATTTGGCCACAATTAGAGGTGGATTTTGTTGTTCGTTTTCATGACACAGTTCGCGTAGTTCAATTCGCCAAGATGATTCGTTCTGAATCGTTCGTTCTTTCGTTCAGTCGCATTTCCGGTAGCCTACAACGTAGTTCAGCGGTGAATCATGGAATGCAGGTTCTCAGCTCCTCGTTTGTGAAAACGGTCAACACAACACTGTAATTGTAGCGGCAAATATAGCTGCAACTTCATGATTATGTGTACTTTTAGACAAAACAGCAGTAGGTAATGTGTTCATTCACCTTGACATTACATTGACATATTGAAGGTAAATAGAGTAGTTCTAGACTACAGCTAGATCAGCTAATTTCTTTTTAAAAAATGTGTTCATTCATAAAGGAACAAAGACCCAGTATGCTATGCTGACAAACATGTTTAAAGGCTTGGCAGAAAGATTATATTGATGAAAAGGTTTCAAGTCCCCATTTTGCCTAGGCTACAGAGCCATAATCACTCTGCTTCTTCTGCTTCTGCCAAGAATGAGTGACTGACTTAACGAGAACGACAGACCGAAGTGAAACAGGTGGGGGGTCTTGGCGTGAGAACGAACGAACAAGACAGATTGAAGAGACATTTATTAACCTGGCATGACACAGAAAATACAAAGACAGCATGCATTTACCATTAGACAGATATTTAAATGTAAATGCCAGTATTGAAATGCAAAATGGAATTGTTAATAAACCTTTATCGTTATTTTTTATCGTTTGCTCTCCCACTAGTCTCACTAGCCCATTTTTTTTTTTTTTTCATGGAAACGGTTGCTATGCTTTCATGCCCCTCATTGGCTAATACATACAGTCGGCATCTAGTCATAATCGTCGTTACCGCCCCCAGTTGCCGTGGTTACAGTGGTTGAAACACCCCCAAGGGGGAAAATATTAGTTTCAATTGCATGTAATCTAATGGAGGTGCACCGGCTTGAGTACAGAAACACCTATAAAAATATTAAATCTTTTAGCAAACATCAATAAACGGCACAAACACATTTGAACTGAGAGTTATGTGTGTCAACGAGGTTAAGGGTAACATTAAGTTCCTTCATTTTGCTAATTCCAGTTAAACGTCCAGAACTGTCTCAATGGCCGGACTGTGTAGCTCGGTTTAGCAAGCTAAGCCTTTTGCCGTAACACCACACTCATAAATTGCATCTTAATTTATTCTCACATGAATGCACATTCCCTACAATGTCTGTGGGAATAGTTTTAACAAGTAATGTGTACCAGTTGGTTATGTTACACTGACGATATAAAGTTAGCCAGTTAGCAACCTAATGACGCTACCATCGTATATAGCTTCCAGAGAAATTTGTCGTCGACATTAGGGCAATCGAGGGTGAATTAGGTTGTTTGCATACACTGAGCAGTTAAGTAAACACAATTCCTTTAAATTATTGTGTTCAGAAACAAGCAGAACTCCACCTGAATGTAAAACGAATGTATAAAGTATAAATGCTAGTGAGTTCGCCCATTGACTTCCATTGTATGATGTTAGCATGCTTTTCCCCTCATGGGGGGTGGTAACCTTTCCGAACGTCTTAACCGACTGTATTGTTTCTAAAACGTTGGTTAAGACTGTCACTCCCCGATGTGAGTCGCGCATGCGTCACTTTGCTAATTTGCGACTACCAGTGCTGTTAGTGTAACCTGCGTTGTGTTGAACCTGCGCGATTCAGCCCTGCACACGCCCGGACTCGAACCCGCAAACAGCAGCACCTCGGATTGGGAGGCGAGCGCTAACAATTGAGCCACTAGCCCAGGCTACTGGCTTGCATGCCAGGAGCACTCTTGAGGCGTCGGGGAGTGAGATTTACCAACGTTCCACAAGCACAGCTAAGCTAGCTGGCATCTGTTACACTAGCAGTAATAACAGCACAGCAGTAATGTATTATTTAGCGTAAGGCATCACATTTTCACGGCATGATCTCTAATGTCAGTTCTAGATTAGAGGCTGAAGTAGCCTGCTAGCGAGAGACTTCTGTAATATCAATAAAAATTGACCTACATAACAAAGTGGTCAGTGCTGGCAAGTAAGTAAGCAATCAAGCACAACAAAGGCTGTCACTTGAATGGCGTTTGCTAACGTTAGCAATCAAACAATCTTAGATAGCTAAAACGTTTTTGAAACAGAAAAGTGAATTATTTTATGGATTTCAGTCGGATCCCTTGGCGTTATTGGGGTCATCCCTATGTTCCCCGGGTCCTATGTTCCCCACTACCGGGGAACATAGGACCCTTTTTTGAAAAAAGGGTCCTATGTTCCCCGCTGCTTCCAAGTAGACTGCAGCCGCACGGCAAGGCGCGGGTTGTTGTTGCTCTGTGCCCACACTTTGTGATGAGGGAAGGAGAGGGGGCGCCGCGAACTGAAGTTCTTTGCACAGAGGCGCAGTGCTAGCCTGGGTGTTCCCATGCTGCCTTGCGCGCGATTTGATTCACGCTGCTAGGGCAGCCTGGAGACCATGGAGCAAATTTTCGCCTGAGATAGGGAACCAATCACACAACAGGGGGGAAAGCAAGATGATGATGAGCTATGCACAGACGCATTTGATAGACATCCGTGGCACCCAATAAACGGATCTGGGCATTTTTTTCAAATACGAGAAAATGAACGTTTGGTTCCCAGACCACGTCTCATTGAGAAGTGGTGGCGCTAGCCAGGCTAGCGCAGTGCGGAGCCCAGTGTGATATAGTCACGTTTAATTGATTTAATTGTAACAGTAGCTGCTTGACGTTTAATGCGCATCGATAATTTCAGAAGATGAAAAGAAGGTTCAACAGATGCTAAGAGAGACGAGTTTAAGTTAATAATGCTAGGCTATGTTAGCATAAACTTAACTTAGGCTACCTATAAAGCATGCTTATGACATCAATAAATAAGGAAAATATTCACATATACACACACTACATATATCCGTTTTATTTAACCAGAAACACACAATCCCTTCAGTCAACACAGTTACAACAGACGTGCAGACCGGTGACAGCTTTTGGTGGAAAACACTTTGTGATGAGGGAAGGAAGAGGGGGCGCCACGAACTGAAGTTCTTTGCACAGAGGCGCAGTGCGGAGCCCAGTGTGATATAGTCACGTTTAATTGATTTAATTGAGACACTTAAGTCTTGTATGTAACAGTAGCTGGTGTCAGTGGCAATCAGCCTAATGACACAGCCCCACCTGTTTTCCTATGATATTAGGATTGGCTCACTGTCTTGCTGCAACGGCCTGCTGTGTTTAAATCTAGCCGAGTCTGCATGGCTTCAGTCCCAGGCTTGTCATTGTTGATTCTTACTGTACAAGAGGTGAAGGAGGTGATCTAAAATAGCCTTTGGTTGAGCTGTCGGAAGAATGGGATTAATTTTAATGGAACAAAGAGATATCAAACTATACTGGGCTGTAGACCCAAAGGGACATTTTTGGATTATTGACGAGTCAGACCAAAGGGGCTTCGGAGCAACGCGCAGTCCCCCCTGCAGCGTGCCAGCGAACGGAAAAATGAACAAAACAAACCAATTAAATATCAACTTAAAAAGGCATGTAGTTGTAGTGCGTTTCTTCTGTGAGAGGTGCAGTCTGTGTGTGTTGCTGTCCTCAATTTAGTGCTGAAGCGGACAATGCGAAGTTACCTAGAATGTTAACTTTGAACTATATTCAGTAAAGAAGCACTACACAAGTAAAACCATTGTAGGCCTATGTTATAAAAAATGTTCTTCATCTATTCTTTTACACCGCTATACTCAACGTGGAAGTTAGGAAAATCGCCCTTCTGGCTTGTGTCAATATTGCACCGTGCGCGTATGTGTAGGTCTACCTGGTGTGCTACGGCAAGCAACATTGACAGAAAAATACACTTTGCTACCGTTTGTGCACGAAATGTGCACTCACAAGCATATCCCATGCAATTTCCGTGGTCAGATACCATCAACTGTGAGACCTTATATAAAGAGATGTGTGCCTCTGCTAATAATATCCAGTGAATTCATTTAGGCACAGGTGGATTCCAATCAAGTTGTAGAAGCATCTCAAGGACCATTGATAGAAGTAGGATACGCTCAGTGGCAAGTGTCATATCAAAAGGTGTTAATACTTATTATGTAAATGGAATATTTCAGTCTTTATTTTTTTTATACAATTACAAAACACTCCAAACACTTCTGAGAGAACTAGAGTGGTTTTGCAAAGAAAATGGAGTAAAATTGCAGTATCAAGATGTGCAAGCCTAATCCAACCTGACCTATCCAGGCTCCACGCTTTCAGTGCAGCCAAAGGTGTACCTACTTATGCTGACTTGAAGGGGGTGAATATTTATACAATCATTTATTTTGCATTACTTTGTATAAATCTGCTTTCACTTTGACAATATATATATTTGACAAATATTGTAAAAGGCCAAATGACATTGATCAAGATTCTATTTATGAAAGCGGAAATACCTGTTTATAGGTAAATAGAAATACCTGTTTATAGGTAAATAGAAATACCTGTGGGGATAAACACTGTTTATAGGTACTGTACCTGGGGGGATAAACACTGTTTATAGGTACTGTACCTGTGGGGATAAACACTGTTTATAGGTAAATAGAAATACCTGTGGGGATAAACACTGTTTATAGGTACTGTACCTGGGGGGATAAACACTGTTTATAGGTACTGTACCTGTGGGGATAAACACTGTTTATAGGTAAATAGAAATACCTGGGGGGATAAACACTGTTTATAGGTACTGTACCTGGGGGGATAAACACTGTTTATAGGTACTGTACCTGTGGGGATAAACACTATTTATAGGTAAATAGAAATACCTGGGGGGATAAACACTGTTTATAGGTAAATACCTGTGGGGATAAACACTGTTTATAGGTACTGTACCTGGGGGGATAAACACTGTTTATAGGTAAATAGAAATACCTGGGGGGATAAACACTGTTTATAGGTAAATACCTGTGGGGATAAACACTGTTTATAGGTACTGTACCTGTGGGGATAAACACTGTTTATAGGTACTGTACCTGGGGGGATAAACACTGTTTATAGGTAAATAGAAATACCTGGGGGGATAAACACTGTTTATAGGTAAATACCTGTGGGGATAAACACTGTTTATAGGTACTGTACCTGTGGGGATAAACACTGTTTATAGGTACTGTACCTGGGGGGATAAACACTGTTTATAGGTAAATAGAAATACCTGGGGGGATAAACACTGTTTATAGGTAAATACCTGTGGGGATAAACACTGTTTATAGGTACTGTACCTGTGGGGATAAACACTGTTTATAGGTACTGTACTGTCGCTCCAGCGGAAATACCTGGGGGGATAAACACTGTTTATAGGTACTGTACTGTCGCTCCAGGTTAATGGCTTCTCCGTTCAGTGATCTGTGTCAGTTGGCATAGCTCCAGGTTAATGGCTTCTCGGTTCAGTGATCTGTGTCAGTTGGCATAGCTTCAGGTTAATGGCTTCTCCGTTCAGTGATCTGCGTCAGTTGGCATAGCTCCAGGTTAATGGCTTCTCCGTTCAGTGATCTGCGTCAGTTGGCATAGTTTCAGGTTAATGGCTTCTCCGTTCAGTGATCTGTGTCAATTGGCATAGCTCCAGGTTAATGTCCGTATACAATGAGGTGGCTTTGGCGGTCCATACAGTTTTTGTTCTAAAATTATAAGTCCAGTCCAAATAAAATGGCATTAGTTGTAATGTAGTTGTTTTTTGAACATCATGTAGAATTTCCCCTGGGGATCAATAAAGTATCTATCTATCTATCTATCTATCTAGAAACATATTTTCATTACTACTGCTGAGGAAATGATCCAATGATTCCTCTATGTCAGTTTGTTGTTTATGCTTATGGATATGTGACCACAGATGGGATGAGATCCTGAATTGAGACGAGAGACAGACAGACACAGAGAGACAGACATTGTCCCAATGGTGAACACAGGACAGTCCCGCCTGGACAGCGACCAGTATGACGACTTCAATGCTGAACATGAAAGCATGGACAACCTGCAGAAAGGCAAGTATACGAAAGTCTGTAATATCCATATAACGATATAGTATATTGCAGCAACACATAAATAGCGATATGCTAATAAATAGGCCAATACATGGTAGAAAAGAAAATTAAGTATTTTAAAGGCAGCTATACTAAGAAGTACACTGAAGAAAGTCAAGCATGCCACCAGGACCAGACGTAGAGGCCATTCTGACCAGTGCACTGTGTAAAGAAAACATGCTAACAATATACAGTAGGCTAGGCTACACTATTCTCTTCTCATCCTAACAATGTATTATTCCTACCGCTGAAATCAAGAAGTAGCCTATGTAGTCACAAAGCTAGAACTGAGAGACTCAGGAGAAGTTTTAGCCTAGAAATCTAGACGCGCCCCTAGCGGTAGCAAATGCTTGCAATAGTAAGACCCTTCACCATACTATCAGTACACTGCCCCCCCCCCCTCTCCCCTACATACACAGCACATTATTTCATCAGGAAGCTTCTCCAACACACATCCCCAACATACTTACAGCACACTGCCCCCCCCCCCATACACAGCACATTATCTCATGAGGAAGTTTCTCCAACACACATATTGCACACTGCCCTCTCCCCACATACACAGCACACTATCCCATCTCCCTTGTCATCCCCCCAACACACACACCAAGACCCCTGGCAGTTGGGTTAGCCCCTTGAGCCGTGGATCTGCCCAAGGTTTCTTCTACAAGGGAGTTTTTCCTTGCCCCAGTTGCTCTTGGGTGCTCCTTGTTGGTGCCCCCCCAATCCCAATCCTCCCCCACCTTTCTTAAACTTCCTTGTATCCTTGTACTACTCTGTCTAGTGTCCATTCTAATATGTTAACAAGTATACAGTAGGCTACATTATTCTGTCTAGCTTCCATTCTAATATGCTAACAAGTATGCATTCTTCTGGCTAGCTTCTGCTAACAAGTATATATTATTCTGGCTAGCTTCAATTAAACTTGCAGTTTAAAGGGATACCAGGCAAGCCTGCTTTTTCTCTACAAAACTCCCCCTAGCGTCTGTAGGTGTGCGAGCCCTCGCTCGGTCTGAAGCTCTTTTCCTTTTCTTTGCATCTTCTGTCAAGGGTTTTCGCTGCTTCTTCGCCGGCTCTGCCATTAGACACACGTTTGCAACAATCGCTAGCGTTTCGTTAGCCTACCTCTGTGCTGTGGATGCAGGATGTAAACTGATCCTGCTTCTCGTGATGTCTGAGACTTTGTGAGACTGAAGGTCGGCGGGTACGATACACTGAACTTGCAAGCGGGATATTCTTCCTACAGGCAGTAGGGGCGGGCAAGAGAGTCTTCATTTGCCCTGTAATGAGTCATTTAACCATATACCGACTTATGAAGATGATTAATTAACACGAAAACGTTGCCTGGTGTCCCTTTAAGGGGGGAATTCTCCCATTCACACATAGATCGCATGTAAGTTTTTTTTTACGTGCTTCAGTTACTCACTTTTCAGTTATGCATATTCTCCCATCCCACTTCTGTCACACCCACAGCATACAAGTTCGAAATCAAGGCGGCCAAAGAGGCGTAATCTATTTAAAGGGACACCAGGCAAGCTTGATGCTTTTTCTCTACGAAACTCCACCTCGCTCGGTCTGAAGCTTTTTTCCTTTTCTTTGCATCTTCCGTCAAGGGTTTTCGCTGCTTCTTCACTGTCTCTGCCATTATACACATGTTTGCAACAATCGCTAGAGTTTCGTTAGCCTGCCTCTGTGCTGTATGCAGGATGTAAACTGATCCTGCTTCGGTCGGAGGGTAGGATACACCGAACTTGCAAGTGGGATATTCTTCTTACAGGCAGTAGGGACGGGCGAGAGAGTCTTCATTCGCCCTGTAATGAGTCATTTAACCATATACCAACTTACGAAGATGATTAATTAACACGAAAACGTTGCCTGGTGTCCCTTTAAAATAGAACCAGACTGACCCACCACCTTGTTAATTTAGGTTGATATGAAAATGTGGAACGTGGACGTTCTCAATGACCTTCTGGATGTCATTTAAATCCAAGAACACAAACCAGTCTTTGATTTTGAAAATGTAAACATGGTGAACGGCCTACAGTAAAATGGTGTCATCACATAGCCTAACAAAGAATTGACTTCACAAAATTTCACTTTTGCTTTGAGGTTTGTTTATAAAGAGTCAAGACGTGCTTGAGGTGTGTAGATTAATAATTTAGAGAAAGAATGTTGGGGCTACTGAAAGCAACTGAATCCATAAATTTCCACTGAATTATGTTTGGAATCTGATCCCTTATCATACATGTTCGTTCGTACTCGTCGCTCGACTTATCGTGACATGATGGCGTCGAACGGTAAAATTCCTTACGGTACTGTCTGTATAAACCGTCTTGTAAATGAACTACTTTTTCAAAGTTCTCCATGTCTCGTTTTAAATTTCAAGGCCCTCGGAAGTCTACCAATGAAGTATGGAGCTACTTTGAGCCTCGTAAATGGTGTAAAACAGTGATTTATTTGCATGGCTAGGCCGATGCCCGAGGCACCACAACGAAACACTGTTGGTAGCATTGGCTAACTAGCGCCAGATTTCTGAGTGCAGGTGACAAGCCGAGGTGAGCTATGAGACATACGTTCACACTCGCTATCATGTTTCAACACACTTTAGGTCAAAATCACACCGGAATTATCCTTTAAAACTGAAGATCGCAGTCGGTAAACTCCAATATCCAAAGTGGGTGATTATAATGGGGTTATCCCTATCTAACAATGTAGCCCAATGCAGGGGTCCCCAACCTTCTATGTACCATGGACCGGTTTGATTGCTTTTTTTTTTTTTCACGGACCGGCGGGGGGGGTTCGGGGGTTCATGTTCCATATGTGTTGTGCATGCATTACTTGAAAAGAACTAGCTCCAGTTATGTATGAACAGTGAAGGTAACGATCTCTTGTGAAAAACGTGAACTTGAAGAAGTGAAAATTGAACAATATGAACTATGAATATTGAACAACTTGAAGCTACATCTATAAGTGTGAACATGCTTAACAAAATATGGGAACAAAACATGGGAACTAAACGTGCATTACGAATATAATCAGTGGGAGCCCTGCTTGTTTCCCTGCAACAAGAAGCTTACATCTGGGGGTGATGGAAGACAGTGACACCCTCAGTGTGTTTGAGATGTCCAGTCGATTGCGCAATTTGGTCTAGTTGCAGTCATTGCCGAAAACCCGGCCTCGCATAGATACGTGGTGGGAAACGTTTACAGCGCCTTTACGGCTATCTCGGGATATTCTGCTTTGGTTTTGATCCAAAAACCCGCCAGAGAGGTTTCCTTATACACACTCTTAAGACCACCGTCATTTGCAATTTCGATCAACTGCTCTTCCTCCTGCGCTGACAAGTTAGGACTATTCGGGATATTGACAAATGGGTTGCGGACCCACTCATTGGTTTGCCGTGGATCTTTGGAGGATGGGAAGTAACGCTCAAACTCATTTGAAAGTGCAACAAGGTGATCGCGCACCAGCTGCGAGAGAAAGGGCCCTGCCTCAGTCTCTCCCAAAACCCCCACTACTGTTTGGAACATATCAAATACACCCCGGTCCACTCGTCGTCCCCACAAATCAAGCTTGGCTTTAAATGCAGCGACTTTATCTGCCAGTTTAAAGACAGTCGTCATTCTCCCCTGGAGTGACAGGTTGAGGTCATTAAGCAACCCGAATATGTCACACAGGTAAGCGAGTTTTGACACCCAGCCCTCATCACTAAAATATGCAGCTAACGGTGACTTTTTTTCTGTAAGAAATCTCTGCAGCGGCTCTCGCAACTCAAACACTCTGGCCAGTGACCTGCTAAAGATGCTTGTTTTTGTTGCTCATTCTAGCAGTTTAGCTAACTTCGTGTGACACTACTAGGGTTGCAAAGGGGCAGAAAATTTCCGGTAAATTTACGGAAACTTACCATGGGAAGTTAAGTTGGGGAATTTTGGAAATATTCCAAATTGGAAACTTTCATGGTATTAAAGGAAATTATGGGAATTAAGGCGAGACACGGCAGGTGAAAACATTGTTTTTTCATGCACTGGTCAATTTCGAGATTTTGGGCTAATTTGCTACCTTAGCATGTATTCCTTCACACTACTACAACAACAAAGCCCGATTTACACATTTAGGTGTTTATTTCATTACATTTTGTCTACTCGCGCCTGTATATTTCTCCTAAATTCACCAAAAGTTAGTCTTCTAACGTTTCATGCTCTACCGCGACCGTGATACAAAACATAACATGTGTAGTACCGTTGGAAAGCTCTGTTTTTCCTGCATGACGTTTTGCTATCCAAATATGGACACTTCCTTTGTAACCGCAACTAATCGCGAAAGTTCAAAGGCGAGTCTAGGCTGAGAAAGGAATCTCTTGGCTGTGTTCCAAGGCTGTTTTCTCAAATTGAGTTTTTATCATTTTCCAGTAGAAACATCTCAGCCTATGTAGCACCTATGTACACCAAACTTTCCAGATATACACTTAGCAGTATTCTGAAGATATTTACAGAGGGATTTGTTAATAAATCATTCCTGGCCTGATTTATGTGACATTTTAATCAAAAATATAAGGCAAAAATCGATTTTTTTAAGGCTATGGACAGTATATTCTGATTTCCTAGGTAATGAAAGCAGATATCCTGAAATCCCTCTGTAATTTTATTTTTATCTTGTATGCAAACAAAATGAAAGAATAATTTTGTACCAGGCTTTATCATATGTTCAGATCTATCTACCGAAAATATATGCAAATTTGCGCATATTTAATGAGATAATGCCTAATTTGCATAATTAAACCTTCGAATTTCAAAAACTTGTAATACATTTTTTGTTCATACTTGTGTAAGTAATCAACTGAGAAAGTTTCATGGTGATGTCTATTATTTAAAAATTTTACCCTATTAACCTGTAGTGTCTCGCCTTAATGGGAATTTACAGGAATTAACTGGGAATTTTGGGTAATTCATACAAACTGTTTCGTATACAAACATTAACATTTTGTTTCGTAATAAGCAATATGAATTGTATGTTGGTATTTTCGCTTAGCATACAAAGCTAGCTAGCATGCTAGCGGGAATCCCATTCTTTGCGTATGGTTTACTAGCGCGCTAGCAATACTGAACTGCCCAAGATACACCACACCACTCAACAACAAAATCCGATTGGTTGGAACATTTTTTCCCCATGCATATGAACGCACCATAGGTTTCCTTTATGTCTAGCAGCCTATGCCCACGGGCCTCGAACCCGCCACCTTGACACACACACCGGCATGGGAGACGAACGCTCTAACCACTGAGCTAAAAGCCCAGGCTTCCAACTCAGCGGTTATAAGCGTTCTGAAGGTTAGGGCTGTGAGGATTTACACGGGCAACTAGCATGCTAGCTCAGTCTGCCTCCGTTACACTCACCTCCCTAAATCCTCACTCCCATCCGGGTCACGGTACCAATGTCAGAAGGTCGGTAGATGAATGCTCTAACCACTGAGCTAAAAGCCCAGGCTTCTAACTCAGCGGTTAGAAGCGTTCTTAAGGTTAGGGCTGTGAGGATTTACACGGGCAACTAGCACGCTAGCTCAGTCTGCCTCCGTTACACGTACACCTTCATTTAGTGAATGTCAGGAAATATGCCACTGTGTGACACTGTAATAGGGAAAAACATAAAGCCGTATCAGCATATTGTCGTGTGTTTACTTTTGTCTAATCATTAAGTGTCCGCTGGATATACTAGTTAGCTGGCAGGCTAGCTCAGGACTCCCGTCTGACATCAATCAATGGATATATCGTACTCACAGTCTCCGAGGCAAGATTAATGACACGACATGAATCCCAAGGTAAAGTTGAGTTGTTTACTGAAGTATTTGGCATTACATCAGGGCTGCAAAAGTCACCTAGCTCCGACGAGGGAGAGTTATCTCGCCAGGGCCATATGGTGGGTAATATGCAGCTATCCAAGCTGAATCACTTACGTGTACACACACTATAAGAACATTACAGTCAGACCCTACCGGCCAGATAAGATACTGCACTAACATTGTCGTTAACTGAGCTAAAAGCAGGCATACATTAAAATATTAAGCACCCAATTTGACACTGTAATGTTAATTTGTAACGTTCTGTGTAACCTACATGTATTTAGAACTAGGCCTACAGCCGACATCAAGCAATATGCTGTTTCACCTTGTAGTGTCGCTCGACCATAATACAGCCTTTTTTTTTTAGCTACTTTCTACAAATTCTCACGAGCATGAACTCGGCTGTTATGATGTTATGTTGTATTTATGCTCTGTTCTGATGTTGTGTTTTGTTATGTTTTGATGTTGTGTTGCTGTGTTTTTAGACACTGACTGTCAGTTGCTCTCCTCTGCAGTGTCTCTGTTTACAGTGCTGTGTTTTCAGACACTGACTGTCAGTTGCTCTCCTCTGCAGTGTCTCTGTTTACAGTGCTGTGTTTTTAGACACTGACTGTCAGTTGCTCTCCTCTGCAGTGTCTCTGTTTACAGTGCGAGGCTACGGATCCTCCAAGCGGTATCAGCTGGCTACAGGAGTTCTGGGTCTGATCAGTGCTGCTCTCCTAATGGCTGTGATCGGCATGGCTATACAGAGTGAGTATGATAGACATGGGTGTACTCAGTGCTGTACTCAGTGAGTATGATAGACATGTCTGTACTCAGTGAGTATGAGATGGATGTACTCAGTGAGTACGATATGGCTGTACTCAGTGCTGTACTCAGTGAGTATGATATGGCTTTACTCAGTGCTGTACTCAGTGAGTATGATAGACATGTCTGTACTCAGTGAGTATGACATGGCTGTACTCAGTGAGTATGATATGGCTGTACTCAGAGCTGTACTCAGTGAGTATGACATGGCTGTACTCAGTGCTGTACTCAGTGAGTATGATATGTCTGTACTCAGTGAGTATGATATGGCTGTACTCAGTGAGTATAATATGGCTGTACTCAGTGCTGTACTCAGTGAGTATGATATGGCTGAAAGTCAGTAGAAATCTAAAACAGTTTTTTTTTTTTAAATAACACAACAATTTACAACTTAATCATCTTCTGACAATAAGCTACCAAATTTAGCTTTGCCGTTTACATTCCGGTCATTACTGTGTGTCAGAACAGCATAGCCCACGTGATCACTTTTTAGGGATGAGTGTGATATGGTTGAGTTTTTGATTATGTTGTTATTTGATGTTTTGTTTTGCTGTTCTAGAAAGGATCACCAGTTACAAGTATCTAAATATTTTGATTGATGGAAAGCTTTGTTTTTTAAAAGCAGGTTAACCACTTTGTGACAAACTTTATAAGTAACAAAATGGTGTAAATGCTTAAATTCAGTGTTTCCCAAAGCCCAAGACAGTGGGTTCAAATGCCTTGTTTAGTCCACACCCTATTCAGTACATATCACTATTGAGGAGTTAGGAAAATATTAAAATGTAAGAAACTAGATCAGAATCATAAGCATCAATTCTTAAGAAAATTAAAACTCACCAATCAATTACTCAAATTGTTGATGATTAATTTAATACTTGACAACTAATTGATTGCTCATCAATTGTTTCAGATAAACAGTATTGCCAAATACAGTAATGCTGTCTTCAACTGTCTCTGTGTGTCCAGTCAAAGGCATGGGTGTGAGCCAGTCGTCCCTGAACTTCACAGCAGTGCGAAGCGAGCTGAAGCTGTTGAGAGACGATCGCGTCCGCCTGAAGGCTGTGATGGACTCCCTCCAGCATGACTATGACAAAGCCCGCAGTGACAGAAGCCTTCTGCAGGCGCAGTTGGACAGAGAGAGCGCCATGAGTGACCGTCTCCTGTCTCAAATCAAAACCCTGGAAGAGCAGAAAAAGCGAGAAGATGTCCGTGTTTTGCAACTTGGTAAGCTGTTTGTTTTTCAATTTGATGAATCTAGCCTGCTGGTGGAAAAATCAATACCAAACACGTGTATTAAAGCATACACAGGTCCATAATAAAAATTGTAATGTTAATGTTGTCTACCTCCGCAAGACAAGCATGTAATGTTAAAGTTGTCTACCTCTGCAAGACTAGCCTGTAAGAATAGGTGCATTTGAATTCATGCTTCAGCTTACAGCACCCTATGGCACTTCATGCTGGGCTTCTACAGTGGACTTAGCCATTGCTTTAAGCCAGAGCTGTAAGCGGCAACCTGAAGATGAACGCACCCAATGTTAATGTCGTCTAGCTACGTAACACTATCTTGTAATGTTAATAGGCTTATTCGACTTGATGCAGTCTAGCTACGTAACACTATCTTGTAATGTTAACGCACCCAATGTTAATGTCGTCTAGCTACGTAACACCAGTGTTTCCCCTACAATGTATTCATCAGCGGCGCAGCGCCGCTCCTGGAATTCAAGCGCCACTGCAAAAAAAGTTGCCTAATTAAAAAAAAAAAAATAGACGCAAGTGAACTTCAGGAACAGCTGCCGTTCGTTCAGGTTTCATGTCAACAAATAATAGTAGGCTAACGTTGAAGGCGCAGTCAGGGATTCCACAGCAGATCACGCTTGTTTGTGTTTATGTTTAAGTTTATTAGCAGACGCAATTTTGTGCAAAAAAACGTAGCCTACATTATGTTAACCAAGGAACCAAATTAAACACGCCAGCGAGATAGCTCGCCCCTACCTTCAGTAGCCTATTCCCAGATAAATTTGACGCATTGTTTTGTTTTTGTTTGTGATACAGGCAATGCTTTCAAGCCCTGTGTTGCTAACATACCTAGGCTGTGAAACTAAGGTCTAGCTAGCCTATTGGTGAATTTGAGTAATAGGATACGCAAGCATTTACATCTGAGATAGTTTGTAATTCCTGTAGAGCTCATCAAAATTATAGATATGATACAAGACACTTATCTGCTATAATCCAAGTGAATTTTCTTCGAATTTTTGACCATTTATTTTACCAAATGACATGGGAAACATAATTAATTTCATCCACATATTCTTATGCACCATGCACAACAACGCTACTAAGTTAGTTTAAAACCGTGAGAATCAAGCCAGCGTCACGGGCCGTCACGGCATTAAAGTGACAGGCACCAATACAGTGTAATGGCATGAAAGAGAAGTCTATATAGTTTATACAGTGCTGTGCAAAAGTTAAGACACCCATGCTGAAATTGACTAAAGGGAGGAATAAAAACATATTTTGCCTTTTGTCTTAATGCCTTAATTAAAAAAAAAATAGGACATCAATTATTTTTAATGCATCATGTATCGTAAATAAATACATTATATATAAATGTCTCCTGTGCTGTGGACTTACCCCACGCTTTCCAACTGTCTCTTCTCCTGTGCTGTGGACTTACCCCACACTTTCCATCTGTCTCTTCTCCTGTGCTGTGGACTTACCCCACGCTTTCCATCTGTCTCTTCTCCTGTGCTGTAAACTTACCCCACACTTTCCAACTGTCTCTTCTCCTGTGCTGTGGACTTACCCCACACTTTCCATCTGTCTCTTCTCCTGTGCTGTGGACTTACCCCACGCTTTCCATCTGTCTCTTCTCCTGTGCTGTAGACTTACAGTACCCCACACTTTCCAACTGTCTCTTCTCCTGTGCTGTGGACTTACCCCACACTTTCCATCTGTCTCTTCTCCTGTGCTGTGGACTTACAGTACCCCACACTTTCCAACTGGTACCAAGACCAAACTCTTTTCTTCTTTTCTGCTCCTGCCCAACAACATTGTACCACCTGCCTAAACTCGTCATGTTTTCCACAATAGACGGGATCACCATCAATATACAGCTCTTCTTGCACTAGTTTCCCTCTCCTAAAGGTAAACTATGCACTATTGGCAATTTCCTTACTGTTTTCTCGTTTTTTGCTTCTTTTTCGCTGGCTCTGTCATGACGAATGTCTGAGAAACTCCATCGCTACCTTTTTCTAGCCGGTGCCTGGCGTGTATGTGTATTTGAATACAGTAAAGCAATTCGTTACACTCGTTATACTTCCTGACACTGAGGCCGTCGGCCCGCCGGCCCACAGTTGCAAGGGTGTTTTTTCCGCTCACAGGCGCTAGGGGGAAGCGAGACGGCCACAATTCAACCCGAAAAAAGTCATATAACCATTCCAATGACTCTGAAGCTGTTAAATGAAGGTAAATTAAGCTAAAAAACTTGCATATTAAGCTAAAGAACCTGCATAGTGTGCCTTTAATAGATACACCTCTACATTTGCTAGGCTATATCCTTGTTATCCGTTTTGTCATTCAACTTGGCCTATGGGTACATGGAGCCGACAGATACATGGCCAACGGGTACATTGAGCATGGTCATGTCACCCACATAGGCTCAGATGGGAGGTAACTGAGTGCCATCCTGCAGCCGTTTCCCTCTAACAAACCATTTGACAACCCATTATGATGCCCTCATAATTACCTCCATTGCCATGGTGAAAACCAATGGTAGTTGAAATAAATAAAAAGAAACCATAACATTACTGATTGACAAGAGCATGAACACGTAGCCAGTACAGAGCAGCCATGAAATAGAGCATCACAGTCCCGCCCCTCCTCCAAGAGAGCTTAGTTTCCGGAAGTAAATTTCCCATTCATTTCTCCCATTGACGTTTTGGAAAAATCTGTATCTAAAGAGTTTTAGAGCATGTCTTAATCAGCTACGGCGTAAGTCATAAGCATACAACATATCATTTCGAGTGAAAAAACGAAGAGAAAGTCCAAAAAACGTCAAAGGTACAAGACTGTGTACATATTTTCATTTCCGAGTGAAGGAACTAATCCCATAAACCACCGCGCCTCACTGAATAATATATAAGCAGCACAACCCACGCGTGAAATCATTTAACAGGTGACAGGACGCGAACCCTTTCCTCCAAACAGTGATTTTTATATAGTGAATGTGCAGTTAATAGCAGTTATTTCAGGAGTAATCGTGTAAATAATAGTTTTTTGGTATTGAATGTTACCATCGTGTATTTTATATCGTGTGTGTGTGTGTGAAAGCGGTTAACGTTAATTTTAGCAACATTGTGCAGTGCTTCGTATCTGACTGCCATCCTGATGCATGGACCGGTGCATGATCGGCTCTTGGACCACCATATTCAGTTTATTAACTTGCTGTGAATTATTACACAAAATGTTCATTAAATGTACGAAGAAGTATTTCTAGGTTAATGACTGATGATATACAGTATGAAGGCTACAGTAGCCTAGCTAATGTTAACTAGCATTACCAACCTCCCTGCAAAAATCACCACACAAATTTGTAGGTCTCAAAGTCAAAGTCAAAGTCAAAGTCAGCTTTATTGTCAATTTCTTCACATGTTCCAGACATACAAAGAGATCGAAATTACGTTTCTCTCTATCCCACGGTGAAGACAAGACATATTTTACCAATTTAAGTCCACAGACAAACATAACATTCAAGTAAACAAAAAAGTAAGTAAATAAGAGGGCACATATAATAATGAAAAAAAATAAGAGCAGCAAAATTTGGTTTAAATTGTGCATAGACAGTCAATAAAATACTAGTGCAAAGTCAGGCCAATAAAAGGCTTGGGTAGTTCTGTTTGACCTAAGTAAGAAAGAAAGTGACATAGTGGTGCAAGTTATGTAAGAGCAGCAGATGTGTTGTGTTTTCAGGACAACAACAAGTTGTAAAGTGTACAAGTGTGCAAGTGTGCAAGTGGAGTAGTGCACGCGGCCATTGTGGGTCCAATGTCCAGGATGTTATGTAGCTGAGGGTGGAGGGGGGAGAGGAGGGAGAGAGTTCAGCATCCTTACAGCTTGGTGTATGAAGCTGTTGGTGAGTCTGGTAGTGCGGGAGCGCAGGCTTCTGTACCTCTTCCCAGAGGGCAGTAGATCGAACAGATTGTGAGCGGGGTGACTTGCATCACTCACAATTTTGGTCGCCTTGCGGGTGAGGTGGGTGGTGTAAATGTCCTTCAGGGAGGGGAGTGAAGCACCAATAATCCTTCCAGCTGTGTTCACTATGCGCTGCAGGGCTTTCCTGTTGTATTCAGTGCAGCTTCCGCCCCACACAGCGATACAGCTGGAGAGGATGCTCTCAATGGTGCCTCGGTAGAATGTGGTCATGATGGCTGGTGGAGCACTTGCTCGCCTGAGTTTCCGCAGGAAGTACAGGTGGCGCTGAGCTCTCTTCGCCAGTGATGCAGTGTTGGTGGTCCAGGAGAGGTCTTCGCTGATGTGCACCCCCAGGAATTTGGTGCTGCTCGCTCTCTCCACCACAGCACCGTCGATGGTCAGTGGCAGGTGTTGGGTGTGACCTCTCCGGAAGTCAACAACAATCTCTTTGGTCTTGCTGACGTTCAGCAGGAGGTTGTTGTCCCTGCACCACGTGGTCAGATGGTCGACCTCCAACCTGTATTGGGTCTCGTCGCCCTTGGTGATGAGACCCACCAGAGTTGTGTCGTCAGCAAATTTCACTATGTGATTGTTGCTGTAGGTTGCAGTGCAGTCATGCGTCAGCAGGGTGAAGAGCAGCGGACTGAGCACGCAGCCTTGGGGGGCCCCTGTGCTCAGTGTGATGCTGCTTGAGGTATTGTTGCCAACACGTACTACTTGGGGCCTCTGACAGAGGAAGTCCAGTAGCCAGTTGCAGAGGTAGGTACTGAGTCCCAGTTTGTCCAGTTTGCAGATGAGTTGTTGTGGTATTATGGTGTTGAATGCAGAACTGAAGTCTATAAACAGCAATCTCACATATGAGTCTCTTTTTTCCAGGTGGGTGAGGGCTGGGTGGAGGGCAGAGCAGATTGCATCCTCTGTAGACCGCTTGGCTCGGTATGCAAACTGGAAGGGGTCCAGGGTGGGGGGGAGAATGGCTTTGATATGTGACATGACAAGCCGCTCAAAGCACTTCATGATGATGGGTGTCAGTGCCACAGGGCGGTAGTCATTGAAGCAGGATGGAGCAGTTTTCTTCGGCACAGGTATGATGGTGGCAGCTTTGAAACATGATGGGACGATGGCTTGCTTCAGGGAAGTGTTAAAGATGTCTGTGAAGACATCCTTAAGCTCCCCTGCGCAGTCCTTCAGCGCACGACCTGGGATGTTGTCTGGACCTGTTGCCTTACGGGTGTTGATAGCAGCAAGTGTCCTCTTCACGCTGTCGGCAGAGAGGCACAGGGGCTGCTCATGTAGAGGGGGATGGGTCTTCTGTGTCTTGTCCCTCATGCTGGCCCTTACAAAACCCACAAGCTAACCCTCAGACACACAACAGTCAATAATGTGACCCGATTTAAAGTGGTTTTCACCCCTTTGGACACTCTTGATTTCGTCCTTGAAACAGTGAAATATTCACGGGGGCATGGACGGTTTGCTAACCATTTTATTGCAGTGTCTAGCTGCTAGCTGGTGGTAGCTATCAGCTAGCTAGCTAGTTCAAAACTTTAAGTACTTAATGAGGATATACAGGGCTTTTTATGCCTTGACTAAGTTGATGTTTCCTATAAACAACAATTCATGTTCATAGAAACAACAAAGTCACTAAAACATATATTTCATACCTGTGTTGCAGCATGTAGGCTAATGTTAGCAGCATTATAATGACATTCTAATGTCTGAAAGGCTAATGATTACCCGACAAACACGGGACGTCCCCCGGACCTTATGCCGACATTCACAACGTCCCCGATTGGTCCTGAACGTCATGTTCTCTAGTGGACGTTCCGGTGACCTTATTGACGTCTGGAGCAAGTTATCGTTTGGTTATTGCGTGACGTCCGGTGCAGGACTTTCTGGGGACGTCACCGTCACGTCCTTCGGATGACATTTGCATTTGGTCATTTCAAATACCTCCTAAGGACCCGACAATAACGTTATACCGGGGACATGGGGGGGACGTTTGTTTATTCACACATGGCAGCGGAGTTGAGAGCGCTCTGGCTACTGTCTGCAGGACGAAGACATCACATCCATGCACGACTTCACGTTACACGTCTGGTGATGACTAAAGTATCTATCTATCTAGTCTCTAGCAGTAGCTGCATTAGCCTACCGTAGTCTAAGGCAACATATCATACAGTTTATGAAGTTGTGCGTCTATGAGCAAAGTAGAACCATATGTCTACTTTGCTCATAGACGCACAACTTCATAAATTGGGAAAAGGGTTGTTAACGTTAAACTCAAAATGTATGTGCTACATAATTCAGCATGTCTGCGAATTATGTAGCACATACATTTTGAGTTTAACGTTAATGTATAACGTTACAAACTAGGGAAGGGATTTTATCAAATTCATGTTTGCTGATGTGATGCTTGGTGTAACGTTAGCAAAGTCGCTGTTCTTAGCTTCTAGCTTAGCCTACAATGCGCATTTCTTCAGATAACTGTCATTACGTTACGTGATGCATGTAACATGCTCTAAATAGGCAGTGGTTTATTTAACGTAGTCACGTACTTATTATCTGTTTTATTTTCAGAAACACACACACGGCCGAATTGGGACTGAACCGACTTTTTGAGCTGAATACGATGCATTAACACTAGAGAAATGTTAAAAACAGACCACATAGCATTTGTTTAGGGTTGTCTAGCAACAGAAGTGACTACTTAATTTGTAAAGCAAAACGATCTAGCCCTACATTGCAGAAGAATTAAGGATACTGCTTCTTCATGACTTGTTTAAATGTCATTGTAATTTATTTGACGCATGCTCGCGTTTAAAAGTGTCACGCATAGCTGTCCCCGATGTTACAGCAGCTCCTTGTGGAAACAGCAAAGAGTGCAAATATCCGATGAGATTTCTGATGAGGAGCAAGCTCTCTGCCTCACCAGAGCCTTACTGTTTATTAATAAAACAATGATATAGGATAGAAACATCTGGAATCTATTTATTTCATCTTAAAGTTGGCTACAAAGAGCATTCAGAGAAAACGATACATTTTTCTTTATCTGCAATGTTCCAGGAAGATAGGCTTACATTTATAGGCTGTCCCTGTTTGATCACAGGTCCAAGAAAACGAGTGGATATAATGTCAATGCATTCTAGTTATGTTTCATGTACTTTATTTCATGTTGAGTTTTGCTTCCCAGCATGCATTGCGATTCATTTAGTATTTTTGGCTATTATTAGTTTTTAATATTTTGAAACAATATGGTTTGAACAATTTATCTTAGGCTAGCCTAGGCCTACTCTGATGATGTTTTGAACAATATGCTACAGGATATGCCCATTAAAATGTCGTATTAGTTTATTAAGAAAATGACACCATAGATGTAAAAGCAGCACATCCTAGCCCGGTATAAATGTCCATGTCTACTCATCATTAGTGTAATAATGCATTCGGAGGACGTGATTTCATACATGCGTGAAAATATGAGGTGAGTGAAGTTGATTGTGTAGTTGTAGAAGTCGTTAATGCGTGTTCATGTTCCTTCTCTCCTAGCAACGCTGAGACTTACAGGATGTAATAGCCTACCATACTAAATCGCGCTTCATGTTTTTACCATCGCGGAAATATAAACGTTGCGCGCATAACGTCGCGGTGACCATTACAGGACGTCCTCTCAAAGTCTCGTGGACGTCTTTTAGACCTCCCGAACAGAGGTCCGTGAGACGTAAAGGGAACCCTACACAATGTCGAGGAGGTGACGTTCGCCAGGGGACCTTTAGGGGACGTCGCCAGGACTTTATTTTGTTTACTGGGTAGCCTATCGGCTACCTGAAAAGTGTTTAAACTAGCATTCACAGTGTTCTATTTGATGGTGTATTGGCCCTGACTAAGTTTGTGTGATATATAAACCACAACCCTTGTTGATACAAGTACCAATGTTCGTCTAGAAAGTTTTTATTCACATTAAGATTTTCGCCATAAGCAGTAAAAGACTCTGCCATCTTTGTCAATAATTTTCGCTAAGACTATGATCATAACGGCCTTTCCAACAATCAGAGGCATCACTGTGGGATTGTTTAGGATTGTGGGTAATGAAGTACTTATCCAAGACATCGCGATTAAAAGACATTTATCTCAAAACAAGGTTAGTGTCCCTTGAATTTTCGCCCTTAATACGAGCATATACAATCGCTTAGTACAGCCGTAGCTGGTTTTAAGTCTACTATGTATGGATACGGGCGGGACTGTGATGCTCTATAGGCTAGGCTTGAAAAAAATATTATCTGGTGAGCACAAAGCGGTATCACATCAAGTTTTAACCCCTTTTAACAACACAAGATATTAGGTGAACCTAACTAGTAGAGGGAACAGGTCATCTTATATCAAGATCATTACCGCAACTCAGCTTCTCATTACCGTTATTACCCTTTAAAATGCGTGGTAATGAGAAATTGGAGTAACGGTAATGAGATGTTCTTGACTAAGTTGGTAAATAACACAAAATGCTAGCAGGCTATGCAACCTTAACCTTTACAAAATATGAAAGTCTTTTTCTTCATAATCATAAAATATAATTTCATATATTTTTAAAAACATTGAGTATCGCAGCATATCGGTAATGATAATCAACAGTGTAACAGAATAAAGATTCTCTGACATTAACATAAATATCAGGATGTAAGAAAAGAGAGAACAACTGAACTTGATTTCATTTTAAACCTTTTGTCCCAAGTGATGCATCATGGGTCTGCTTGTTAATTTAATGAAAAGTGTACTTTTTATAGGCAGGTAAAGTCGCATTACGGTAATGAGGAACATTTAGTGTAGACACAATCATTTTACAATAAATCTAATATTTCCTTTTGCAAATGCCACACATATAAATATTAACCATAAATATAGACATTTTTACACAACTTTGCATAATCTTCTTCAATTTATTTAAAAAGGATTTTTCATGAAATGAAAACAAACAATAGAATAATGGATCCGAACACATTTCAGTAATGAGAATTCACTGTGAATTTTTGTTAAATTGCTATGAAATAGTGTTATAATGATAATAAAAAACATCTGTCCCTATAGTATCCTTTACTGTCTTTGTAGAAAATATCATAGTTACTATTAATAAAATATTGTTAATCACCCTTGATTTGACGGAATCTTGGAATCCAATCAGAGAGATGGATTGAGGTTCTAGCTTGTGCAGTTTGTGGTGAGCAACTGCACAAACTGAGCTCAGGCAGAGACTTTCTAATGAGGAGACACAGCACTCAAAAAATACTCCATAGAAATGCATGGGGCTAGTTTGTCACGCCAATATGGCCGTTGTCTACACATATCCCACCCCTTCCTCGGCAAAACGTCGACATGTGAATACATTGAGCCAATCATATGGCGTGTTGTGAAGACATCGTGCCAATCATGTGTTGTGATCTCGCCGCTGGAGCAAGATTGGTGTAGTGAAGCCTTGCGCACGCGCAGTTCGACCCAAAGACTGTGCCCGATGAGTGCCCATAAAACGTTGGTATATGGCCGCCGAGTGGAGGGACTTGCCTAAAAGGACTTTGGCTCAGGTGCCTTGCTCCTGCGAGATCTTAAGGTCACGTGACATGGTGACATCATGGAGACTTCCTGTCCTGCCGGAGGAAGTCGGGCAGCATTTATAACCAGCCTGCATTGCGTTCAACCCAGCATGCATCACATCAAGTCAGATCTGTACAGCACTTCATCAAGTCGAATGAGCCTGTAATATAGGCCTTATGTGCTGCATAACACTATTCTGTCATGCTAATGTCGTCTAGCAACATAACACTGTCCTGTCATGCTAATGTCGTCTAGCAACATAACACTATCCTGTCATGCTAATGTCTGTCAAATAAACTGTTGGCCGACACAGCTTATTGAACTCGACTTGTCTTCTTTATTCACAACTCGCATATATATGAACTTACATGTTTCAGATCTCGTATCCTACTCGCGAACTCTCGCGTTACTTCCTGTATATTGAGTGACTACGTAATGCACCATTTACATTACTGATACCATGACATCTCGCCCTTAAATTATTATACTTCTAAAACATGGGGTCGCAACATTAAGCTTGTTATTAGTAAACCTTATTTCTTGTTGGTCTAAACAACTTAAAAGAATTAACTGTTTTCTTTCTTGTCTTTTACATCTGTAAATATTAGATACCTCTCAGATTACTTCAAAATGTAAATCATAACTCAAACTTAACTTAAATTCTTAATAAAACTTAAATTCGCTGTTCTCTGAGTTGCTTAACTAAATGTCCATTCTTTTCACAGGTCTACTAACTCTACCAAACCTGGTCACTGTCAGTCCTTTGGGTGTTTGGGTAGGACTCTTAACTTTGCTCTCACACAGTCCCTGGTCAGATCCTTGTTGGGGTGTTTCTTTCTCTGGCTCTGTGGCTGGTTGCCCCGTGTCTGTTCTCTTCTTCAGTCTGCGGCGGCACTTGCTGAAGATGTCGCCGATTTCTCCTCATCTCTCCTCCTCCTGGCGACTTCACCTGGTATGAGCGTGGCGTGCCACACTCCTGCAGCACCGATGCTCGACCTTTCCACGCCTTCTCCCCATCCAGCTTGGACAGGATGTGGTCCCGTTTGCAAGGGTGGTCCAAGTCCCTCGCTCCGTGTCTCCGGTTGTAGTAGAATGCTTGTTGTTGTTTGGCTTCTTCATCTCGGCGACGGATGAGGTCTCGGTTCGGCTGCTTTGGAATCAGGTTTTTCTTTAGGGACGGCAGTGTGGTGCGAATCTTACGCCCCATGAGCATTTCTGCCAGGCTCACTCCCGTGGATGTGGTGGCGCGGTAGCTCATTAAAGCCAATAGGGGGTCGTCTTGCTCGAGTATGCGCTTAGCAGTTTGCACCGCACACTCCGCATGCCCGTTGCCTTGTGGGTTGTGCGGGCTGGATGTGGAATGTTCGATGTCATACAGCCTGCAAAACTCTTTCCAAGCATCACTGGTGTACTGAGGCCCGTTATCGCTAACTATCAGCTCAGGGATGCCAAACCTGGCGAATGTAGCCTTTATTGACCTCACTACCTGTTCTGTTGTTGTTGTAGGTAAGTGTAGTATTTCTAGATATCGAGAGTAATCTGATATCACTAGGTATTGCTTTCCTTTGTATTCACAAATGTCTGTGGCTATCTTTTGCCAAGGTCTCTCAGGCAGGGGCGTTGACAGTAACTGTTCTCTGCGCTGTTTGTCTGACAAAAGTGGCATGTGTCAATTTTTCTTTTAATGTCCCCTGACATCTTAGGCCACCACACAGTCTCTTGTGCACGTTCCCTACACTTGGACAGGCTCTTATGTCCTTCATGTATGCGGTTTAGCACCTCCTGTCTCAAGGCCTGTGGAATTACAATGCGACAGCCCAGCGTGATCAGGCCCTCACACTCAGACAGTGAGTCTCTCATCATGTAGTAGTCTCTAACACTGTGTGAAGTGCTACTCACTCGTTTGGGCCATCCATCCCGGATCAGCTTTCTCACGCGCTGGAGCTGTGGGTCCTCCTGTGTGACTGTCCTGATCCTGTCCAGCTTGCTTTGTGAGACAGGCCAGCTGTGGGTCAATGCGTTCACGTGGCACGCAATGACTGCTTTCCAGCTCTCCCCGTGCAGCTGGAGCAGGACTCCTCCCATCCCGTAGCTACTCGAATCCGCTGACACTGCGGTCGGACTTTGTGGATCGTATTGGGGCAGTACAGGCGAGGTGACGAGGGCTTCTTTCATGTGCTGAAACGCTCGCTGCTGTGGCTGGTCCCAGGTCCAGGCCATCTTCCCCTTTAGGAGATCATACAGTGGGCCTGCAACGGTTGCCATGTCTGGAATGTATTTGCTCATGTAGTTAATCATGCCTAGTGCACGTTTCAGTTCATGTTCATTGGTGGGCACATAGACTGTATATATAGAACTGGACAGTGTGGCTGCATTCTGCAGTGTTCTATGGAATTGAAGCCGCCGAGGCGACTCCATCTTGGAAAATTTGGAGCCAATTTGAAGTGCGGCTGCGCAGCAAAAGTTGAAGCATGCGCAGTGAAGAGGAGTCGCGGTCAGGCACGCCCACTCAGTTGTCACTCAGCGAGTTAAACACGCCCCTTGTCAAGTGAAACCCGCCCCCTTCTCCTTTCCACAACGCAGGTCGACTCGGCGCCGAAGGCTAGCTGGCTGGATGAATTTTGCGGCTGTGAGTTAGCTAAACAGTACAAACAACAATCGGTTTGTTCTTGTCTGGTAAGTGTTGCGTATCAACTGAAAAGTTTTTTTTTTGTCTATTGGTGTTCTTAAATACGTCTAAGAGAGCTTATTATGTTGATTATAGACTGTGACAATTTAGTATGGTGAATACTAATGAGCTAACAACAGAAATACGGACAGCGAATTACATGCTAACGTTAGCAGCTACATTAACGTTACCGTTAACGGGAGGCTAAGTTAGTCGTTGAAGTGAAGATTAGCACTCAGCTGACGCAAGTTAATAACATTCACACCGCATATTTAAATGTGTAGTTAACATTAGGTAGGCTGTGAAGTTTATTGCACACATATATTTAATTAATTGGTATTACTAGTGGTGTCGAGTGCCTGATTAGATGCTTTGTAATGTTGTAACTTTATTGTAACTTTCCTTTTTGCAGGTAAGATATGGGTGATGGCTGAATGTACTGGAGGTGGCGGCAAGGTGGTCTCCATGGTCTACATTACTCTGCAAGCAAGGGAATGCCTACATGAAGGGGTTTGGCTGGGGTGGTCTGAGGTGGCATGTCCTCCCCCTTTCTCCAAGTCCCCTGACATCCATCTCCCTGACATCATCACCCACCGTCACTGGATCAACCTGAAGCCCCTTATACATGGGACATGGCACAGCACCCTGAAAACACATGACTTTCAATAACTTGCGTGGCACCAAGAAAGGTCTGCCGCTGCTCTGAACTTTCTGTTAATGTGACCTCATTCATACTTGAGGCTGTACACATCCCTTTGTTTCTATTTTCTTTATTGATGTCACCCAAACTTCAACTTTCTGTATGCCCCTGAACTCACAGAAATTGTAAATTGCAATGCGCCATTTAACCAGTGGTGTAGTCTAGTTAGTTAGTTGTAGTGGTGGGTATACTGTGAGCAACCCCAAATGTTATTAAATACGTATCCTTGCCTATTTTAAATGGGTATACTGAGATGATGATGCTTTTCAAATGGGTTTACTGTGTAGTCCTGTGTATCACGTAGACTATACCATACCACGGTCATTTAACTGCCTTGGTATTTAAGTCAGAGGCCATTGCTTAGTATTTAACTGTAGCCTACACAAAGATGTAGACATTACAATAATATTAATATCAGAATAATTATTGGTTGATACTAAATCAATATTGAATGTTTTTTTAATTTCTTTTGTGTGATCTATCATTCAGAATGCTGCAACATGACTGGTCTTCAATCAGCCAAAGAGGACACATCGTAACTCCTCTCCTAGTTACTCTCCATTGGCTCCCTACAGTAGCCAGAATTAAATTTAAATCTCTCACTTTGGCCTATAGGACACTGACTGGATCTGCTCCTTGTTATTTTAATTCAATGATCAAGATATACATCCCCAACCGCCCACTGCGGTCTTCTGATGAGCGTCTGTTGTGTCGACCAGTCTTAAACGCTAGGTCAAATTCAAGACTCTTTTATTTTAAGTATTATATTGTTTTGTATTTGTTAAGGGTAACCATAACCATCATCATCATCATAATGTGGTATTTTCTTATGCACTTGAAACAAAGAATAAAAATGTTTCTTTAAACGTAGTACCACTTTAAACACATCACACACTGAACAGCAAAGTAGCTTCCTGATTATGTGTAAAATGTTTACAGAGTATCCTGATGTAGTAGATCCATGTTCTCATATTTTTACAGCTGACATGAAGGCTGCAGTATTACATTTTTGATTTATAATGGAGCACCCTCTGGTGAAAGACTAGCAAGCATGTGGTAGAGGCACACGATTACAGACATATTGAGAGAGCCTATCAATGAGTTGTCACAGTTTTCAATTTAGACGTATTATTTTGAAATGGTGTACGTCTACGGGAGGATTTACACATCACTGGCAAGACCTGATCAAATCATACCAATGCAAAATGCTTCTCCAGCAGTGCAATCGCAGGTAACAACGATACCTTAACGCATTTTCAGATACCGCTGTTCTGAGCATACTAAGCAAATTGGCCATTTATAACTTTGAATCCCTCCTCACGTTAAGCTATGGTCCAATAATGTGTTCACTAAAACACAAGTAACGTTATTTGTCGGGCTGATTCATAAATGGGCATACCGAGGTTGTCGACCTAGCAGGCTAGGTGGCGTTTATTGCCATTCGCAAAACTAAGCAAGAGTTAACGTTAATGAAACTTAACATCGCCTTCTCCAGTGACAAAGTGTATTCAAATGAAGTTGCAACGATGATGGCGGCAATCACTGGTTACGTTATACCATTTGAAACAAGTAGGACTGTAAATGATGGTGACTATGGCTAACGTCACTTCGGATCAATATAGCAAGCAGAGCCCTTTTACTTTACCTATCAACTGGCTAATGCTAGCATGATGTAGCATGCTATGAGCTAATATACTTAGCATCTACGAAAGAACAGCACATCTCTTTTTTCACAAAGAATCGGTCACAACTAACAACGATGTCTCTTACAAACAACTACACAATGTATGACTATCAATATGTATTTAGTCAGACTGTGATAAGATATAGCCTAATGATAATAACAGCAACACTTCTTTAGGTTAGATTATGTGTCGAAATCAGGTGTCGTTAAAATAAGTGAGCGATGACGTGGTAGTGTCTGCAGCCTAGACGGTAAAACATAATGGACAAAGAGTCGTGTCTGCAGCCAGCCAGCTGTCAATCATAGGTGTAAACACGCCCTTTTTAGATTTGTTAATATAACATAAAAAAAAATAATTTCAGCGAGAAAAGAAAAATTGTGTGTATTGAAGCATCTTGAAAACAATTTTTTCGAATAAAAAGTTGTTGATACAAAAATTGTTTTAGGTGAGAAAAGTGACACGGAAAGTTGGCTACTTGGCCATTGAAATACATGGGGGTGGGCGGAGTTACACATTGTACTGCAGCCAGCCACCAGGGGGCTCTGGACTAGCGCTCGCATCACTCTTAACAGACGGCACACTGTCCAGTTCTATATATACAGTCTATGGGTGGGCACATCTAACTCTCTGATGGCGCTCACCTTCTCTGGATCTGCTCTTACCCCTTTGGCGTCCACAATGTGGCCCAGGAAGCGTAGCTGTGGTTGTGCATAAACGCATTTTTCTTCGTTTAGCTTAAGGCCTACTTGCTTCATCCTTTCGAGTGTGCATTGCAAGTGTCTGTCATGTGTGGCCTTGTCTTTTCCATGCACAATTACGTCATCCATGTAGCCTGCGACTCCTTCCAGGCCATCTAGCAGTTCATGCATCCGTGGGAGGTGAACACAGTGGAACCAGCCAACTTGGCCAGCGTTTCATCTGTGGTAGGTAGCTGGTAAGTTTCTCTCTTCAGGTTTTCATTCAGCTTCTGGAGCCCTACACAGATTCTGACTGTGCCTGACGGCTTCAGGACTGGCACCATTGGCGCGCACCATTCTGTTGGTTGTGTCACTTTGACGATCACGCCATGTTCCTCCATGCGTTGCAGCTCAGCTTGTACTTTGGGTAGGAGTGGCAGTGGGACTCTCCTGGCTGTGTGTACGGCGTGTGGCACAGCGTCGTCTTGTAGGTGTATCTTCACCGGGTCGGTCTTCATCGTGCCCAGGTGTACGGCTGCTGCCTTCACTTGCTGTACTCGCTTCACCAGCCCCATCTCCACTGCTGTGTCTCTGCCTAGTAAGTTATTGACTGTAGGCCTTCTAGCTACATATATATTTGTAATGTGCTAGCTGTAAATTGTCCCATAATGTCCAATGTTCCGCCTGGACTCTCTAATGGGCCATGGTGTGGCTCCAGCTTTCTTTTTAGTTTAAGTGCCTTGAATGTTTCCATGTTCATTACGGTGACGTCAGCCCCTGTATCTATTTTAAATCTCACTGGCGTGTACCCTATGTGGATCTGCTCTGTCCATGGCTCTGCACTGCTTTGTTTTTGTTTACTCACTGCACCGAGGTAGAAGCTTTCATCCTCTTCATTTCCTTGGTTAACTTAGTCTACTGTCTCATACTTTGAGAGACTCTCTGCACTGCTCTCCAAACTAAAAAATCATGGATTTGATCAACTGGTCTCTCAACGCAATTGACACCATCTTCTCGACGAGAAGTTTGGGTTCGGGGGAACCCGACTGCCCTGCCGGAACGTTCGCAGCTGGCTACTCGATGGACGAGTGGGAGAGGTGGCGGGTCGTGTGCCTGGCGGCTCTTTCTGTGGAGGACATTGAAGATATCTACGTATTCGGAACCATGATAACAGGTCTTATGCTGATTGGATTAGGCATTGCCCTGGTTTATCGAGGAAATCTAAAAACGGTGACAGCTGTTCAAAGCCCCGTAAGGCTGCCCATTATGATTGAAGCAGTGGGCAGAGCAGTCGTCACCCAGACTGGGACTATCAAGCATTTGATGGATACCAGGATGGATCAGATGGATGCTAGGTTGGATACTAAGTTGGATAACATCATGGAGAAACTCACTGCTTTACAAAGGCAATTGGACCAGTATGGACTAAGAGGGTAGACATGCAAATTGGAATGCGGCTACCCGCCCCAAGACCAAACAACTACAATCTTATCTGCTTTTGGCGCCCCTTAACCAGCACTGGCCCTGGCCAAGGCCGCTGCTGGAAAACAACTCCCCCGGAAGAAGAGCACTGCAGCGAGACGCTCTTGCATCCCTTTCCCCACCCCCCACAGACACCTGCTGATTGTGGACTCTGACTGGGACATGACCAGGGCTGTCTCCATAGCAACTTGCTGTGTTATCGCTTTGACAATCCTGCGGACTGAGGCACTAAGACTTTGGCACCAGGCGGAGCGCTTCACCAGGCCTACAAATACATCTAACACAGATACAGACATGCAGTCACCACACCCACTACCCCCCATCCCACGCCTTCGCCACTTGTACCCCCCAGTCTGTCAAGCAGGTCTGTGACCAGCGCCGCAAATGGCTGCAGGACCAGATGGCTGCCTGCCTGCACTGGTATCCCTCCATCCCCCCACTCCACCCCCCTTGTTGCAAGCCGTGTGTCTCTTATGTTGTGTAAAGAGTTGTGTAAAGTGTATGTGCTAATGTTGCTGAGGTGCTTTTTTTCCTGTTCCCACACTGTACTCCCCATGGTCAATTTCACTGGTACTTGTGACTATGTGACAATAAAGTTCTATCCTATCCTATCCTAACTTCCCTCACAGTCTTTGTGAAGCATTTTCTTTCCCAATGCCCCTTCTTCCCGCACTTCCTGCATTCAGAATCCGTTGCTGGGCATTTGGCTGCATTTTTGTGTTTTTCTTTACCGCACCGACTGCACTTGCTCTCCCCTTGGTAGCCGTGCTGCTGTCCTGCACTTGCTCTCCCCTTGGTAGCCGTGCTGCTGTCCTGCACTTGCTCTCCCCTTGGTAGCCGTCCTGCTGTCCTGCACTTGCTCTCCCCTTGGTAGCCGTGCTGCTGTCCTGCACTTGCTCTCCCCTTGGTAGCCGTGCTGCTGCCCTGCACTTGCTCTCCCTGCGGTTTCCCTCCTTTCTTCACGAATCTCTTTTGTTTCACTGCTTGCACTGCCAGCGGAGCCTGCTGCTCTTGCTGTGTTATCTGTTGTGCTACCTCTTCAGCTTGCCTCACCATAAGCACCGCCATTTCGAGGGTTAAGTTGGAAGTTAACTGCAGTTTTCTGGACAATTCTTTATCCCTTATTCCTACGACCAACCTGTCTCTTATGTGTTCGTTTTTCTTATCCCCAAACTCTCAGTTCGTGCAGGGCTCGGATAAACGTCTCCGCCATTTCCCCTGGTTTCTGTTGTCTTTGGTAAAAGCCCTTTCATGAATTGTGTTTCGTTTTGGTATGAAATATTCATCAAACTTCTCTAACACAATCATTCTCATCCTCTTCCTCTGTGAAGGTTAAGGTCTTGAAAATATTTTCGGCTTCGTTGCCCATTGCATAGATTAGCGTGCTAACCTGGGCGTCTGCATCCTCGTAGCTTAGCTTGGAAGCTGACCTGAATCGCGTGAATCTCTGTCTCCACAACGGCCATTCTCCCGGTTTCTCGAAGTTAAAGTTTTCCGGAGGCTTAAACTTTGCCATCGTCGTGTGTTCTCCTAGAGCACTTCTGACACCATGTCAAATAAACTGTTGGCCGACACAGCTTATTGAACTCGACTTGTCTTCTTTATTCACAACTCGCATATATATGAACTTACATGTTTCAGATCTCGTATGCTACTCGCGAACTCTCGCGTTACTTCCTGTATATTGAGTGACTACGTAATGCACTATTTACATTACTGATACCATGACAATGTCGTCTAGCTAGCCTTGTTTGTAATGTTGTTAACTGTGAAGTTGGCACCCCATATGAAAATATTTGTGCACAAATCGTCTTAAAGATATTAAACTACAACTTGTTTATTGACCTGGGGTCACTCAGCACCCCATTAACATCCAAATTAATCAAAAATTGGAATTGTTTGTGCATGCAAAATAAACATTTGTGCAGCATTATTTGTTGAGCTATTAAAAATTATTTGCTTGCCAAGTGACATCACTCAGCACCCCCATATTACCCAAATGACTCCAAAATGGTTGGAATCACTTGTGCTTAGTTTGTGCAGGCAAAATAAACATATGTGCTCAATCCGTGTTAAATAGGGTGACCAGATTTGGGTTTGTGAAGAAGAGGACACTTCAGTGGGGGGGCATGTGTCAACAGACATGCTGACTATGTATGATTATACAACAATTGGGTTCTATGGAACTATTTATTTGTTTCTGATTGGCCGAGAGACGTTCCATGAGTTGGAATATCCCTGGACATTTCAACTCAGACTCAGCACAGACTATGTATGATAATGAGCTTTATTGGCCGGCCCAACGCTAACAGAAAAACACTGCCTTAAAAGACTATTTTGAACACTTGAAAGTTTTAAATGTGCAAAAACAATAATTACAATAAAAGCGGGGCTGTTGAGCTCTAATATGCGCAAGATATATTTGGATGGCGACCCATCTTTAATGTTGTATATCTCTAAATTTGATCCAAGGTGTTTCTGAAAATACAAACTGAATATTTTACAGCTCTATAATTTTGACAATCTGTTTTAGAGCATAATAATCCCGACCTGTGAAAACAGTTGTGTTAATGGGGACTGATGTGGATATGTTGTCCATTTTCTTATATCTATTCAATCATGCCTGGTCTTATTATTAGGCCTACCTCCATTAATATTAGATATTTCTTTTGTAAAGAAATAGGCCTACATCTATCCCTCATGTTATGCCAACATATCTAATTCACCTGAATATAGGCTACAGTAGATAGAGGATTATTGACATCTGCTGTTGTCAGTGTGCAGGCTATCCCTTAAAGGCAGTTTAAAGGGATAACCAAAGTGCAGTTTCCTACCCGAAACTAGAAAGTTGCTAGGTCGGCAATCGTCTAGAGAAGGCCGCTCAGACAATGGCAGAAGTGCCGTTCGTCATGTTATATTTTTTACAGTCTATGGTTATGAGGTTATGTGCCATCAAAATGATTTTGGAGACGTAATGTTAAGGTCGAAAAACTTTAGCTGATGAGCTCTCACCCCTCGCTGCCGTTCGATGCTTTGCTGAACATTGTGTAGCCTACCTGTACCTTTTACCTGACCTTGAGAACTTTGAAAAAGCACTGGTAGTTTACTTACAAGACGATTTATACAGACAGTATCTTCACCAAGTTTAGCATTTGCAGCCATCTTGAATTTAGTCACGATAAGTCGAGCAACGAGTAAGAATGAACAGGTATGATAAGGGATCAGATTCCAAAAATAATTCAGTGGAAATGCAGCAACGGGAATCCTTTTTTTACGTGTTTATATTTACTCTTTTACCTTTTATTAACCCCTAATTTTTTGCACTTTTCCACTGCACTGATTACGTATGATGGCGTTACACTCAGAAACATCGGAAATGAATTGCCTTTTTTGTTTCGGGATGTTTTAATCGGCGAGTCTACCTGGCCGACTGAGATTCTCCGAGATGCATCAGGGAACCATGGAGACGCATCTCGGCGCAGAAGGAAAAAACACAGAGGAAAACGAGCCGGGGCCCGTAACAGATTGAGGAGCTCATAGGCCTCCACTGCCTAGCATTCTCCTAGCCAATGTCCAGTCTCTTGTGAACAAGATGGATGAACTAAGAGCGAGGATACAGTTTCAAAGAGACATCAGGGACTGTGACATTCTATGCTTTACTGAGACATGGCTAACTGAACTTGTACCGGACTGTGCCATCACTCCGGTGGAGTTTTTCTCTGCTGCTCACTCTGACAGGACTGAGGAATCTGGAAAATCGAAAGGTGACGTGTTTGCATCATGACAAACAGCAAGTGGTGTGATCCTAGAAATGTCACCGTTCTCTCAAAGTCCTGCTCGCCTCATCTAGAACATCTAGCGATCGTCTGTCGACCCTTCTACCTGCCCCGTGAGTTTACTTCGGTAATATTCAACGCTGTCTACATTCCTCCACAAGCCAACACAGATGCTGCGGTTTCAGAATTGCAAGAAGTGTTAAATAGACAACACACGCGCCCATTCACTTCTCAGCACTCATGACACCCCCCACACACACACACACCTACATGACTTTTAGCACTTTTACATCCCTCTCCCTATGCTACAGACCTTTTATTTATTTTCTTATTTCATCACGTCAAAACACACACACACACATATCTGACTTTCTCCAACTTTTGCACATCTTTATTATTTTTGATTTCTCCTCCATCTATCTACCCCCCACCTTTCTGCCCCCCCCCCCCCACCCCCAACACACACAAAAAAAACACACACACACTTCATCACTGTCATCACCTCACATACATACAGCACACTGCTTGCTACAGTAAGCCTCCTCTACATACTTGCTGCACACTGCCCCCCCCCACCCCACATACACAGCACATTGTCTTCAGGATCTTCTCCAACACACATCCTCTACATACTTACAGCACACTGCCCCCACCTACCCACACACACACAGTCACTGCTGCACTCCCCTCCCACCCACACACACACTGTCATCACTCACATACATCATACATACAGTACTCTGCTTGCAATAGTAAGTCCCCTCACCGTACTTGCAGTACACTGCCCCCCCCCCCCTACATACACAGCACATTATTTCATCAGGAAGCTTCTCCAACACACATCCCCAACATACTTACAGCACACTGCCCCCCCCCAATACACAGCACATTGTCTCATGAGGAAGCTTCTCCAACACACATATTGCACACTGCCCTCTCCCCACATACACAGCACACTATCCCATCTCCCTTATCATCCCCCCAACACACACACCAAGACCCCTGGAAGTTGGGTTAGCCCCTTGAGCCATGGATCAGCCCAAGGTTTCTTCCTTAGTAAGGGAGTTTTTCCTTGCCCCTGTTGCTCTTGGGTGCTCCTTGTTGGTGAAATTCCGCCCGGACACATTTTTAGGTTTCAAAAAGAGGACATGTCCGGGTGAAAGAGGACGTCTGGTCACCCTATGTTAAAGTTATTTAAGATTAAATTATTTAGTGACCTGGGGTCACCCAGCACCCCATCAACGCCAAATGACTCCAAAATAGTTTTGAATTGTAGAAATGTGCGTGCACGTTTGTGCATGCAAAATAAAAATGCATCGTTGTTTCTTAATATGTTATTAAGCATTATTTTGGTGAGTGACGTCACTCAACAGGGTCATCCCAATGTTCCCAGGGTCCTATGTTCCCCAGATTTACATGGTAGACAATGGGAACATGAAAAAGGGTCCTGTTAAGGGAAATTAAGCATTAAAAGGTTTTAAATGCAATTGTTTACTCAATTCTAAAGAAATACACATGGACATTAATGTTAAAGGAGCATTTCACCGCTGAGAAGATGAATGTGTAGATGAATGTGTATTTAATGTGTATTCGGGAACGTTGATGGAACGTTTTTTGAATCATGTTTAAATCTCGAGCAGAGAAAAATCGGTTCCGGGGATGTTCGCGGAACGTTCTTTCAACCATGTCTAAAACTTGGGCAGAGAAAAATCGAAGCGGGCACTGCGTATGATTTGACTTTGGAGATATCAGCTCACGATAGGACAGAGTTCAAGTGCACGTATCAAATGTGATAGTCATTCTTTGATTGTAATACATTCATCATGCTTTCTGCTTATATTCAGTAGTACTTACCTCATGCCTGCGACAGCGATATCTATATCCTCTATATGTATGTATGTCTATGTAGCGATATCTATATCCTCTATATGTATGTATGTCTATGTAGCGATATCTATATCCTCTATATGTATGTCTATGTAGCGATATCTATATCCTCTATATGTATGTATGTCTATGCAGCGATATCTATATCCTCTATATGTATGTATGTCTATGCAGCGATATCTATATCCTCTATATGTATGTATGTCTATGTAGCGATATCTATATCCTCTATATGTATGTATGTCTATGTAGCGATATCTATATCCTCTATATGTATCAATTAACTTTCAATTGAAATTCATTAATGCAAGCTGGGACTAACTAAAGTTGCAACCTCAACATGAAAGACGCTTTAACCTGGTTTCTACCGATACAAAGCTTAATGTTATTCGTTAAAGTGTCCCTTTAAAGACATTTAGCTATAGCCTTGCCTGTAATGTTAATGACGACTAGCTAGCCTTGCCTGTATTGTTAATGTTGACTAGCTAGCCTTGCTTGTAATTAGAGGGGATGCATCCCCTCTATTGAAATCCGGAGACTTCTTCTTCTTATTACAGTGCATGAAAATGCCTTGTTCTGTTATCCAAAGTCTTCTTCTTCTTCTTCTTCCCACCAAATTTCTGCGTCTAATTCAGCTTCAACCGTTTAACGTAGAAACTTTGTTCAAACTTTGTAACGTAGGTCTTGAAAAGGACACTTGAGGAATGTATTTTTCACTTTTGTAAACTTTATACTTTTTGAGATAATAATAAAAAACAAGCTTATTTTCCCCCATAGACTTTGCATGGGGACTATGACATCACAATGGGCTAATTAACTTAATTTGCACCTGTATCAACTTCCAGCTTCTCAGGTCCCATCAAAAAGCCAGTTAAACTGATTGCACCTGTATCAACTGCTTTCTGCTCAATTAGGCCAACTCTCACTGTATATCCATTCTACAAGGATATAAGGCACATTCCATCCAACTTTCTATCCATTCATCCTCTTCAAACCATTTACTCATCCACCCATTAAACTATCCCATCAACATCCATTAAACAATCTGCCTATCAACATCCATTACACTATCTACATTTAAACTATATACTCTGTTCAACTATTTCCTCTGCCCACAACTGTTTAAAAATAAATGTCCTCACTACAATAATTCACTATTAAATAATGTAACTATTTAAACTACTCAACTAACTGTTCAGCCATTTCAACTGTCAGTTATCAACTGACTCCTGCCAACTGTTTCCTCTGCCCACAGCTGTTTCCAAATAAAATTTGTTTTGCATTTTATGTTAATATACAGTATGTTTTGCATTTTCATGCACTGGTAATTTCCTCGAAATTACATTTTCTAGTTATTTTTCTTTTTACCTTTTTGTGCACGCTATTCAGCCCAAACCGCTTAACGTACAGATTTGGTTGAAGCACCGTTCCGTAGATCTTCCAAGGCTTTACCGTCCTATCCGTTTTTCATTTTTGAGAAGTTTATACTTTTTGAGATATTTGTAATTAAAAGTGTATTTTTCCCCCATAGACTTGAATGGGGGCTGTGATGTCATAATAGCTGCGCTCGCTTAAAGGTGTAGGTTTTTGAACGTTCTAAGTTCCGCAACAATTGAAGGTTCTAAAATTCTATGTTGAATTCAATGAACCCAGATATTCTTTAGAACGTTCATTTCTTAACATTCGTGACGGTACTCCTTTAAGGGTTAAGTAGTTCTCAGAGCAGTTCCCAGGCTAATCAGAACTCTGGCACAGGTGTCACCTGTGAGGAATTCAACTGTCTCAGCTTCTAAGCATACAATCTAGCTCTACCTGAACTACACATCCTGTTAAAGTGTTTCCTGTGTGTCAAAATAAAAGCCCCAGCCATATCTCATGCATTCAGCATTATATCTCCAGAACGGCTTGACGTACATGTTTCAAATTTGGTACGAGTGTTTTTATGGACTCAAAGATGAAGTGAGTTGAAGTTGGAGGTTGAAGGTCAAATGTCAAGGTCAAAAACACCTTGAGTATGATATCTCAAGAATGCCATGTCACACAAGATTCAAATTTGGTTACTCCAAAAGCACCTTTGCAGGTATCACAATTACCCTACCAACCAGCTAGCAGCAAGCTCAACAGCCCCACCAACACCCTAACCAGCAGACTGCTTCCCCTCGTGTAATTCCTCGGAATTGCATTTCTAGTGTTGTTAATGTCATCTAGCTAGCCTTGCCTGTAATGTTAATGTCATCTAGCTAGCATTGTCTGTGTTGTTAATGTCATCTAGCTATAGCCTTGCCTGTAATGTTAATGTCATCTAACTAGCCTTGCCTGTGTTGTGAATGCCATCTAGCTAGCCTTGCCTGTGTTGTTAATGTAATTTAGCTAGCCTTGCCTGCGTTGTTAATGTCATCTAGCTAGCCTTGCCTGTGTTGTTAATGTTATCTAGCTAGCCTTACCTGTGTTGTTAATGTCATCTAGCTAGCCTTACCTGTGTTGTGGCCTGCAGTGCGCAGCTGTGGGAGATGTCCACCAGGGTGGGAAGTGATGAATGACACCTGCTACTATTTTCCCACTTCGAGTGGAATTCCACGCAAGGGCTGGGACGATGCCAAGGCAGACTGTATCAGACAAGGGGGCAACTTGGCCACCGTGGACACTCTGCTGAAGCAGGTAAACGCATAAGACAAGGGGACAGATTTGGACCCTGAACTGACTGACATGTACTCAAGGGGACAGATTTGGACCCTGAACTGACTGACATGTACTCAAGGACAGTTCACTTCAACTGGACAGAATGTCAATAACCTGAACGCTAAGTTTAGATGGTCTCAGGGCACTGTGTGAATACTGTAAAGCAACAGTGATAAGAGAAAAACTGATTTTTTATTTTTTTTGAGAAGAACCCAGTTTAGTGTGCCAACTGTCCCCACACAGACAATGTAAAGTGTGTGTGTGTGTGTGTATGTGTGTGCGTGTGTGTATGTGCGTGCGCGTGTTTGTGTGTGTGTATGTGTTTGTGTGTGTGTATGTGTTTGTGTGTGTGTGTGTGTGTGTGCGTGCGAGCGAATGCGTGTTTATGTGTGTGCGTGTGTGTGTTGGAGGGAACACCCACATGTCATATCAGATTGAGCTCAAGCCCGTGTGTGTGTGTGCAGACATTTCTAGTAGGAGTGCTAAGGGTCCTGCACAGTGAAGGTTTCAGCTACAGATCTGGATTCTGGATTGGACTAAGACAGAAAGATACAGAGGGGGCGTGGCACTGGACAAATGGATCTTCACTTGGCACAGGGTAATCGGCATGACATACTATTAACTTGACTTCTATTGTTAAGGTTGCTATTGATAGTGTAAGCACCTGTAAAATATGTTTAATTTTTAACATTTTCAACATTAATTTTTAACTGTTTAATTTTTGTTACTACAATGACCATAATGCTTTATGTTTTTGCAATATGTTGATATGGAATTCGGTACAGACCAATCAGAATTGTTTGTTCTCTGTGTTTTTATTTGAATTTTATATCGTCCAATGATAATTTATACATGTTTAATGCCCGCGAAATGGTGAGCTCTCTGAACATTCGAACGCCTCAGGAGAGGAGCTGAGAGTTGAGTCCCAGTCAGAGTTGGGAGGAGCGAAGTCCTGTTTTTGATAGGCTACTCCATCAATGCCATTCTGGTGTGTAGTGCTATGCCCACTGCGATCTGTATCTGTATATCACGTTTTGTCGGAGGTCTCCGGATCACTGTTATTCTGTCCACTGCTGTGTTGCGGCAGTGTTGACATTTAGAAGCTCGCGTTTTTTTGGGCTGTTGGCAAGCTAAGGCAGACGGCTGCTAGGGGGCAGATAGCTGCTGCCGCCTTAGCTAATTCACCTCTAGGACTTGCCTGATACTTGTCGGGACTCGTTTTCTTCCTCCGGTACTGGGCCCATCGGAGGTCGACAACCATCACGGACATCTCCTGCGCTACACTGCTGACGTCGAGGATCCTTGTTTGAGGTCGCATCTCACTGCCGCTAGCCAACGCTGCAGGGGCGCATTCTGTTCTCTGGTGCTGGGCCCACCAGAGAGCCACCAATGGCTGCGACTGCTAACGGCTAGCTTTGAGGACGACTGAGCGGTAACCAACACCAGGGTCAGCTGCGAGCTGATTCGCCAGCTCGGGACGGTGGATCATGAGTAACTTGAACCCACACTTACACTGACACACACACACACACGTTCTCTCGTTCTCGTTTGGATCATTCGGCGAGTTTGGAGGGCAGTTCAGCGGTTGCTGTCCTGCCTGCAGCTCAGAGAACTGCTACCTGTGCACCACCGGGCCCCAACTGCGCGCTTGTTTTGTTTGTGTGTTTTTACCAATTTTTGTACCTTATCATACATCGCTATGATGAAATGGTTTTGTTCCTCTTTGTAGCAGGTGTCTACTATTTTACATATCTCTTTGGTAACTGCATTCCTGTTGCTTTATGGAAAGCATGTCTAATTATCCATATTGCGACTCTTATATTGCTATATTAATAAATTCATTGTTATTAATATATTACTATATACATTGGGTGTTGACAGCTTACTCTGCATGGCAAACTGTGTTGTGAGGTAGCCTAGTTGGTGTATAGTAATTAATACACTGCAGACATTAGCTCTACATTAACCATTTTATAATACACTATTTAAATTCTGGGGAAATACATCCTGCACTAGCTGAAGGTAAGTGTAGTATTTTTACAGTGGAGGCACCGCGCTACTAAATTTGTATTTATAATTATTCATATTCATATTTACCATTTATAATCCTACTACACAGCTATACATTTATATTTATGATATCAGGAATCTCAGCCAATTCACTATTCCACTGCTGAGAATTCAGGATCCTGTCGCGCCATTATTTAGTGTAACTAAGGGCCTGTCCACACGGCGACGCTTTTTAGGTTAAACGCAGAGGTTTTGCTTCGTCTTGGCCGAGCGTCCAAACGAATCCTGTAAACGCACTGCCCGAAACCGCACTTTCTTGAAACCTGGTCCCAGAGTGGAAAAATCTGAAACCGTAGCCCGTTTGAATTCGTTTAGACAGCGAAACCGCACATCCTGCTTGCGTATCGATGATGTCATCGCCACACCTCAGCTGCCCTGGAGTTGCACTTATAGTATTGCCTAACAATACTAGTTTTCATACATGACATTACCTACGATTACACTCCGTAAGATAAATATCACAACTGGTGCTACGCAGCGCCGATAGTTTATGACTTGGTGGACTGAACACTGTTTTTCCCGGTGTTTTTTTATGCATTCTAGCTACTGTCAGTGACGTGAGAGAACTTAAGTTATTTAGGAAAGTGCGGTGTAAGTTTAGGCTACATTAATTTGTGCGTAGTGCCAGTGTCATTCATTTATTTTACATGTCTTACAACATATATACATGCATTCACAGTCGAGTGAAATCAGATATAAGCATACAAAGACGCTTAGAACTTACATTAAGCCGATGGTAGCACACTGAATGCAAATGCGCGATTTGATGCAGGCAAAAGTATTGACTGTTACTAACAAAGGTTTTATAGCAATATTATAAATGTGGAGACAGAATAGCCTAGAACTTGGGTAAGCCTTGCGTTTAGTAGCCTAATTGCGGTGATAGCCAAAACTAATGTGAATCACGGACTATCCTACAACCAAAGAAAGTAAAGGTGATTAGTAGGCCTACCTGCGTTAGCCAAATAAAGGACGGGACTGCACCCTTCACAAACCGGAAAAATAAAGTGTATTAGTTTTACAGTTGACAGTTCACCATCAGTCCACACAAACAATTCTGGTTTCCTTGCACTAGCCATTTCGTCGTAGCCTATTCTGTCTGTTTGTAAAGCGCAAGTTTTGGTCAATTTCTGTAAAGAAACAGTGCCACCTATAGGCCTGGGGTAACGTGTTGAGTCGTGTTGAGATGGATCCGTTTGGACGCAAATATTCTTGATACGGTTCCAGGGAAGACGGAGGAAAAAAAGATCGGTTTGGTACGTGTGGACTAGGCCCCACAAAGTTAAGCTTTACTGTGCCGAGTGACTAGCACTCACTAAAAAGGGGTTACAATAGCTTTACTAAAGACGGAAATGTTAAGGTTGCTATTGATAGCTTTACTAAAGACGGAAATGTTAAGTTTGAGGGATAAATATATGCCATAAATGTGGAGATGCACCGATATACAGTATCAGCCTTGCATCGGCCGATAATGGCTTCACGGACTGGTATCGGCCTACCGATGGCAGCGGCTGATGTTTATGTTTCTTTGCACCAATTTAGCACTAGCTAGATGTTGTTTTATGCACAAATTGGCACATTCAGCAATAGTTCTATAAAGGACTGAAAGACTTCAGATCAGATATTTTTAAATATAATGAATATTATTGTTTCCCCGCCACTAAAGGGTAAGCTATAGAATTTTATAATCAGTACATCCCTAGAAAAATGGGCAAGCACTAAGCAAAAATGGACTGAGCATTTTTAAATACAGGACAGACTTAAACATTTCTGATAACTTCAGGCACATAACATTTCCTTGCATTAAACCTTGATTCTGATCAGTTTTGACACCACCTCTACCTAATTGATCAGTTTTGACACCGCCACTACCTAATTGATCAGTTTTGACTCCGCCACTACCTAATTGCTTTTGAAATTCTGTTTGTTTCTGCTCCTGTCTCCTGGCTTGCTTGGCCCAGATACTGGATGGACGGCGAGCCCAATGATGACTATGGACACGAGGACTGTGCCGCCACCTACCCCACTGTGAACATACTGAAGAGCTGGAACGACGCCCCCTGTCGCCATCCTCTGAAGTGGATCTGTGAGAAAGAGGCAACAGCAACATCCTAGAGCAGGAGAGGATGGTTCAAACTGCCATGTGGCATAGTTTTTGTTTTTGTTAAAACATTCAAAGGCCAGACCTAGAATTAGTTAGAATGTCACCCCCTGCTGGAGTGGATCTATGAGAAACCAGTCATAACTAGGCCGCAGATGAAAGCTTCTTATTCACCTTTCCTAGTAATATCTGATTTAAAGTGTTTTATTTCTCCCAATAGCAATACAGTAATGAAGAATATTGGTGGTTTTTCATATCAGTCTCAAAATATTTAAAAGGCAAAATATTGTAGTATACAGTTGCAACACCATATGGGGACAACTAATAGTTTTCATTTCATTGCTTGAGTCATTACATACAAAATTGGTGAACTAGTTATCAAATTCTGTCACAATGCTCTAGAATTGCAAAGAGCATATACAGTAAAACTGTGAAAAGTACATATTCAGTGTCTTGTACTCACTCACCTAACTAAAACAATTTGTAACTTTACTGTAGTTTTCAAATGGCTGTACAAATACTGTATAGTGCTGTCTTGAGCATGTTCAGGTAGTGTCACCGAGTTCTGACCTTTTTTTGCATAGGAAAACACTGAGAATAAACTGCCATAATGAAAACATGACAAAGCCATTTGACTATCTTGTTCATAAACGATGGTGTCAAGACTTATCATTTTGATGACACTGGCAGTTTCATTGACATAAATACTTGCTTTTGAGGAATGGACTATCCATTTTTAGCAAGTGACGTGCTTTTCCAGGTTATCCACTAGGTTTTGCAGTTTGCACTAATTGTTTTGAGAAATGCACTAAGTGCTGTGCAAATGTTAATAATGATGTGAGAAAAGCACCAAAGCAACTGAGAAAAACTGTAACTTCCAGAAAGAAGGAGGGGCCTACTGAGCATGTGCAGTAGGAGTGTCATGACTCTAGCTCAGGGATGTCAAAGTCAAATACATTAGAGGGCCAAAAAAACAAAGTTGCTACAAGCCGAGGGCCGGACTGGTTCAATGTTTATTAAAACATATTAAAGGAATTATCCGGAGTAAAATGCACTTTAGATCAATTTACGGATGATTGGGAGTACACAGTTGAGTTGACATCAAAATCATGTCATTCGGATGTGTTTTGAGAAAGTTCAATTTTACCGTTTTTAGTCAAAACTCGTTAGCGTGGAAGTGAGAAGGGCATATTATTTCGCCGCTACAAAACGCTATTTTTTTTACCTCTTCTACAGTTCCAAACAACATTACACTTACGTGGTAGTGAGTAGAGGGTCCCTAAAGCCAAACCGAAGTATCCCGAGGTCTTTATGTGGTCGGATAGAGAGTCCAGAATGAATTTCATCAAGCCAGCACCTTTCCGGAAATGTTGCCATCTCTGCTGCCATCTTTAGGGGAAAGTCCGTAGGAGTCGATTGCCAAGTATGGGAGTAACACGCTCTGGAAATTCACAATTTCGTCACCGTTTTAAAAAAACACAGTCCAGTATTTCTTTTGAAATTGAAATGAAGTTGTATGGACTGGACTATGTTTTTTTTTTTTTTAAACGCCGACGAAATTGTGAATTTCGGCAATCGACTCCTACGGACTAACCAGGGTGCAACATTCAAAGAGTTAATTCATTTTGTCACCTTTGCTAAATTTACCTTTTGTTTACTTTTATTTTACTGTTATGTGTGTGTGCTTTAACATCAGTAAAGGCTTCATTCAGCATTTTGTTCTTCCACTGGAAATGACTCTTCTACATTTGCTGCCTGCAGCATCCTTTCTGTTTTTGTTGTTCCAGCCATGCAAAAAATAAATAGCCTAGTGCTGTGAACAGCAGTCTACCTTAGTTGAATATTCCATTACATTTAATCATAGGCTATTGCAATTTAATGTGTTTATATTACCATCATGCCATATCAGTGTAAAATGTAGCTCAAATTAAATAATAGGCCTACTAATAAAAATACTTTTGCATTCTCAAAAGTCCCAAAAATAATTATCCCAAAAATAATTAAGATGGTTGCTAGGGTAATTAAGATGGTTGCTTGGGTGTTGCTAGGGTACATATGGGGGCAAAATAACAAAGCAGTGGAATTGCTAACGCTTAGCCATTTTTCAATTTTTAGCCAAAAAACTCACTTATGTTGGTCCGATCAGTATGAAATCAGAATATGTTGAACAACGGGACATCACAAACAAGCCAGGCTCAGTTTGGAGTCGGTGGATTATTCCCGGAAGGAGATAAACGGTTCCAAATGTACAAGGTTTCCCTCTTCTGGCGCGGTAACGCTAGGTGCTAGAGGGATGGGACCAAGACGCACGGCACCGCCTTGAAGGCCTGACAACTGTTCCAAAGGTGGGATCTCTGAGACACCTACAAAAAAAAACTGTGAAGGAAAAACTTTTGTTGACCACTCCCACTTCAGAGGTGGAGTTGTGGGTGGTAGCATGGAGCTACAAGGCTGAAATTCAAGTCAGACCTTCTGCACATGACCCACATGGAGCGTGCAAAGTTTCATTCCTCTAGCTGTAACGCCACTGATAATGACTCTTCTACATTTTCTGCCTGCTGCATCTATTTTTGTTGTTTAGAAAACGTTTGAGGTCTTGAGTTAATGCATTAGGTAAACATTGTTTGCTGGCCACAAATAGCCTACAGATGCGTACATTCTCATTTTCTCTCCAAAATGTACCCGTTCTATAGGCTGGCCAAGTGTGTAATTCTGCTGCTTAAAGTTGAACGAACAAATGTAATTATTGTACAGAAAAATGTTACTTTACTTCGTTACCCAATAAAGTAACAAAATTACGCGTTACCTCCAACACTGTAAATAAATATGCAAAACTTGCCTTTGCCTCTGACAGCCAGGTGTCGGTGAACCAATTTTGGAGGGCACGGTTCTCTCTCCAGTTCTGGCTCTCAGTCAGGGCCTTTACTGCCTCTTCATACTGATCAGTGGTGCCAGCTATGGCAATTGCCCTCATTTTGGCCAGAACATCCTCTTTCTGTACAACCTGATGGTCCTGCTTTCTCACCCACTCACCCCATTCTTTTTCCCTATGAAAATCGCACAACAGTGCCCTGGTCCCTGAACATAAGACAGAAATAAGACACCATAAAAGACATCACAGCTTAATTTAGTCTACAGTGCATTTCATAATTGAGGCAGTTCAATGTTCTTCACCAAAAACTAAATTTTAGGGATTTGGCCCCCTCTGAGTCACTCAACTGATCAGGGTGTGAGGGGCACTTGTCAGTAACTGTAACTGCGACTGTGAATCAGCCAAATTGTGATTTAGTCATGAATGTGTGTAGAATGTCCTGCAAAGCATCAAAACCTGAGTATGGAAAAAGTATGGAATTTCGAAATAGAAGATGTGTGCACCATACCTTCAAAAACAGACTCAACAGCCTTGATCTCTGGCAGACTGTAGTCCACCATAAAGTGGGCTGGTTTCCATCCCACATTCCATCCCTTAAAAACCTTCAGTCCCTCTCTGATGGCCTCTGTGGTTTCTTCTTGCACAACCATAACTCCCACAACCACATCACACACATTTGTCCGTACACACAAAACGAATATGGGAAGGGCATAGCGGGTAGTACGGTATGTTGCGTCGAATAGACAAATGTCGCTGCCATACATATTCAACAGCCTTTGCTGCCAGTCTGTCTGGTGGCAGAGGATAAAGGATGTTCCCTCTATATGTAGGTGCAAATGAAAAGAGTGAAAAGGTTTTTCAATACGCCATTTTTGAAACAAGTCCTGCAACAGAATCCATACGTTATTGTTATTATTACACCTCTACAATAACAGATCATCACAGCAAACGAGTATGACTGTGCCTCACCTCCAGGTTCACCTGATCTATTTTTGAGTACCTCGTCTGGTCTCTGGCCCTAGCCTTAATATTTCGTAGGTCCTTATCTGAAGAAAAATAGCGCCGTCTGGAGACAGGTGGTGGGCTGGCCCCCCTAAATAACTCAGCCTTAACAAACTGTGTGAGATGCCTTCTGACCTCACTCACTTTCCTCACACCCTGCTTAGTGAGCTCTACTACCCGTAGCTCTACTCTCACGTCCACAGGCTCACGGATTGCTGTCTCCTTTAAAAGCATCACATTTATAGTTTTAGAATCAAAGTACCATGAATCACACACCATTGCGCTTTAAATAAAATTATCTAGGCTTGATAAGACTGCAAATTACCATGTCACCCGTTGCATGGCCAGCATGTTCAGTTGGCTGTGTGACTGCATACCATGTCTGCCATACCATTGGCTCTCTCTCCAAAGCCCTTCGAAGCAGTTTGGAGGCTGCTTTTTTAGCCCATTCCCTATTTTCAGTAACCTAGCATGCAGTGTAAAGGTGATCATGCTCAAAAATACATTGTGCATACATTCAAGTTACACATACATTGTGCTCACATAATCCTAGCAGAAAAGTTTGCAGCAGACCAACCTTGAATTTAGGGAATACTGCAATCTTACTGTAGTTATGGCGATGACAGCTGGACACCCCACCTTTTTGGTGTCTTGCCAGAGAGACCTCTGGCTGTTAAAGCTGTGGTCCACCATCTGTACAATGTAAGGGAAAATGTAAATGAATGCAATAAAGATAATTTTGTTAATTGATTATATAACAACTTCATATATACAGTAGATACTCCTACAAAAATTACTCCACTGCAAGTGAAAGTTGCCAAGTAAAATTTTTACTTAAGTAAAAGTATGCAAGTACTTGTTTTTAAAAATACTGAAGTATTCAAACTCTATGTTATATATTTTCTTATTGTGTTACTTTTGCATTTTATTTTATTATACACATAGACCTTAGGTCAAAAGGTCAGAGGTGCATAGGAAGCATAAACACAATGTTTCCCTGTCATGCAGAGGCGTATCAAGCTTTTTAAAAGTGTGGGGGTTGTGGGATTGGGAAGTGAAACAATCCGGCCAAATTATAAATAACTCCCTACAGGGATGTTGTAAGTATTTTCTGAGATGGGTGCGGACTATATTGGCGGGTGTCCGAGAGTTTCTCCCCCGGATTTTTTTTAAAATTCTGATTGCTACACCATTTTAATGCAGTTTGGGAGGGACAGAACAAGCAGCGCCCCTCATCTGTGTGGCTCATGTGACACGTAGGCCTTCCTGCTATCATTTCACTATTTGACACTACCCTACATGGAGACACATTTCATGTTGTAAATAAAGTAATCATTTCAGAAATTAAATTGCCTAACAGACAACAGCCTAATTTCGAGGTATCACTGGACTATTAATATGCCTAACTATAATACCTATTAAATAAATGTAAAGGACACAGAATAATGACAGAACTGTAAGCTCAAATTCAAAAACGTTTGAGTACTCAAACATAAGGGAATATAAATAAATTGTGTTGCATATAGTCAGCTTAATTAATGTCAATTTAAAGATTATGATTAGCAGTTTCTATGCTATTTCCAATGATAGTTACAGGAAGCCACGTTATTGTTTAAACTATTGTTGCTTCTAACCCACGTTACCTTTCACTTGCTGCAGGGACGCACACATTGCATGAGCGCTCATAAGCGTTCTACATGCTGGAAATCTTAGTTCTCAGATGTAACTCAAATGTGTCTTGACACCGCCGTTTGTAAGATCAAATGAGACGTTCTAAATGGGACGCGATGTAATGAAGCAGTTTTTTTCCAAGCGTCTTGGAGACGTATGTGTGCTGACTGGGCTATGTCTATATAGTTGATGACACCAAATTAATAGGTAGGCTATTTCTGATTGGGGAAACTTTTAGCCTGTAGTTTATTTTTCTTTCAGTCCGCGGTTCCATAGGCTACCATTCAATCTTGCTGCAAATGATCAGACGTGTGAAGCACCGGGCATAACTAATTTCGCGTCTATGTGGACGAGTAGGTTCATTGTTGAGGAGGCCCATAGTTTGAGAAAAGCTGCAGATCATAGACAGAGAAAGCATAATGCTCTGAGAACAGTAGCCAAGTGCAGTGGAGGTAGTGCTAGTGCAGTGGAGGCAGTGTAGTGGAGGTAGCGCAGTGGAGGTAGTGCTAGTGCAGTGGAGGCAGTGCAGTGGAGATAGCGCTAGTGCAGTGGAGGTAGTGCAGTGGAGGTAGTGCAGTGGAGGCAGTGCTAGTGCAGTGGAGGCAGTGCTAGTGCAGTGGAGGTAGTGCTAGGGCAGTGGAGGTAGTGCTAGTGCAGTGCAGGTAGTGCTAGGGCAGTGGAGGTAGCGCTAGTGCAGTGCAGGTAGTGCTAGTGGAGGTAGTGCTAGTGCAGTGCAGGTAGTGCTAGTGCAGTGGAGGTAGTGCTAGGGCAGTGGAGGTAGCGCTAGTGGAGGTAGTGCTAGTGCAGTGCAGGTAGTGCTAGTGCAGTGGAGGTAGTGCTAGTGCAGTGGAGGTAGTGCTAGTGCAGTGGAGGTAGTGCTAGTGCAGTGGAGGTAGTGCTAGGGCAGTGGAGGTAGCGCTAGTGGAGGTAGTGCTAGTGCAGTGGAGGTAGTGCAATGTAAATGTAAATCAGGTTTCTAGGCCAAGTATACTTGCATTTATCCCATCCGTGAATTAGTGAACAGACAGCACACAGTGAACACACAGTGAGGTGAAGCACACACTAACCCAGAGCAGTGAGCTGCCTTGCTACAGCGGCGCTCAGGGAGCAGTGAGGGGTTAGGTGCCTTGCTTAAGGGCACTTCAGCTGTTCCCACTGGTCGGGGATCGAACCGACAACCCTCCGGTTACAAGCCCGAAGCCCTCACCTGTAGGCCACGGCTGCCCCCAATTATCTCTAGAATTGTGATGATGTTTGTATATTGTTGTCCCATGTGCTGCCATATCACCATGCATGTCATGTCAGTGTGCAAATCATTGTCTTCCCAGACGTTCATTTCAAAGATCCTAAATGGGCGACACAAGACATTCAACATCAGGTATGGGTACTGGATTGGACTGCGAGATAAAGTCAATGAGCAAACATGGACATGGATCAATGGCTCTTTGCTCACTGAAGGGTAAGTCATGTCAGAATTTCAGAACGTCATATCTAGAAATAGAGATTAAATTGTTACCAGTCTGTGATTGGTCGGTACGATAATATTTTACTGTAAAGGTTTTTGGGCAAACAATACTGCTATTGGTATTTATGTTATGTTTCTTTGTTTATCTAACATTGCTGTCACTTTCCAGGGTGCCAATGAGTCTCCCACTACACATGGTTTGTGGAGGGAGGCATGCACGCTCTGTTTCGTGTGACGATAGCATTTGCACGCCTCTGGCTGAGTCTGATTTCAAATGCATATTGGGTTAAGAAAGCGCTCCTCTGGGAATCATCAACAGATAGCTTAACTTGTCGTGTAGGCTAATAAACACCATATCAGTCCAATTGCAGCCCACGAGTGAGCAAACGTTACATTTAAAAACACATTGAGCAATCCCACATTACCAGCAAACTACTCATCTTGACCTACCCTTAGGACAATACAGTAAATGTAGAGTGACCAGACATCCTCTTTTCCGCGGACACGTCCTCTTGACATCTACAAAATGCGACTGGCCAGAATTTCAAAATCGTCCGGGATTTTGTTCTACTTTAGCAGGGGTGTCATCAGACCCTTCAGCAGCAGGCCCAGTAAAAGCTCAAGTCCAGGTTTAACTAATGCTACCCATACATCAGAAGACTTTGACGAGATGTGAAAAAAATTCTTACAAGATTGGAGTCTTTTAAAGAAGCCCTATGCAACAATTTTAGCAAAAATTACCTTAATTATGCAGGTTGAGAGTCATTCTGATGGTTCTACACTTTTTGGGTTGTTTGGTGGGTGCTTCGTCTCCCCCTAGTGCTTCACCGCGGAAAAAACGAATATGCAACTTTCTGGTCCCGGACCGAAGATATCCGGATATGACTCGGCGGAAGGCCTCGAAAATGTAGTCAGATTGTAGTTTCTAAGAAGACTGCAAAACGGTTTAGCGTAGCAGTCACTTGCTACCGAAGCTGCAGGGGGAGCTATGTCGTGAAAAATGCGAGCCCAAATCAGGCGAAAACCCAGAAACAGCGAAGGAATCACCAGACTTGCATAGGGCTTCTTTAACTAATGCCCATTCCAGCTTTACTCAAAAGGCTACAATTAAAAGAATCTTTCCCCAATCGTGTCAAAGTATTCTGGTGTAAGGATGGCTTTAATTGTACTCATCACAGTCATGTCATGCAGAGATCATAGAGACATTGGCCTAGCAAAATTCAAATGGGACCAGAAATTATTTATTTTCTCACCTTCACTTGCGTTAACGATTTTTCAACCTAGAGGTCCAGTGGGGTTAGCGGAAGGGGTGGGACTTGCCAGCTCTAAAGCGAAATGCATGACAAAAACACATCGAGTATCAGCTTAGTGCGGCGGTCGTTCATGTTTTCTGTGTGTGTGTGTGTTTGCAGGTACTGGAGGGATGGGGAGCCGAACGATTACGATTTATTTGCTGAGGACTGTGTTGCCACCTACCCAACTGACGACACCCTTAAGAGCTGGAACGATGTCCCCTGCATTCATCCGCTGGGGTGGATCTGTGAGAAGGAGGCCACAGAGATCTAGAGAACTACACCTACTCAGGGATGTTTAAACAGGCTATGTCACGCTTTTGTTTGTGAAATGTTTAATCTTTTAATCAAAGAACATAACTTTTCCACACCTTTTGTTCCACCGTTGAAATTCCACCTACGACACTGCCAACCAATACCATCGTTGGGCCAATGTGTGCTTGCTGTCTGGGTCTTATTAGCCAGTCCCTCCAGGAATTTGCGATGTTGCGATCGCAACAATTAACGCAAATTCAGCAAATCCAAACCGCAATTTTGTCCAAACACCGCAACTTTTTCGCAAATTTGACCAATCATCTAGCCTGGCTAACGTCAGACCTCATCTCATTGAGATGGGGTCGGGGAACTAGACATTCATTTTCTCGTATTTGAAACGTAGTTTACGAATGCCCAGAGCCGTTTATTGGGCGCTACGAATGTCTATCAAATGCGTCTGTACGTAGCTGTACGTAGCTTCGGTGTGTCGTCATCGTCTTGCTGCCCTCCCTCCGTTCTGTGATTGGTCCACTAACTGAGTCGAAAATTTACTCCATGGAATCCAGGCCTAGCAGCGTGAATAAAATTGTGCGTAAGGCAGCATGGGAAAACCCAGGCTACCAATCATCATGGTTTCCCTGTGAAATTTCACCTACCTCAACAGTCCCTCGTGCAGAATATTGAGTCAGATGCCACACTCACTTCTGCGGACACCAGAGACTGCCCTATAAATTGTTCACTCCTCTGCAGTTTTGATGACAATAAATAGAAGGCTAACGTTAATGATCTGCTTTACTTGCATCTCTCAACCTGGTGTTACTAACCTAGCTAGACTATGAAAGAAATGTAATTATAAAATATAATGCCTACTTGGTTTACCGACATTTGAGTAGACTACAGTATGCAACCCATTGGCAAACGTTTAGTCTACACCTGGAGATGTCCTTTTAGCTTGTGTCATGTTTGCTAGCTTGTGTAGTGATACCAAAATCATAGAAATTAATATGTGTAGTGATACCAAAATCATAGAAATTAATAAGATTTCAAGACATTTAGGCCTACCTCTTCTGTGATCCAAGAATGATTTCATTCGAGTTGTTTTTTTAACATTTATTTTAACTAATGACATAGACAACATCCCGAATTCCATCCACATATCGTAATGCACTATGCAAAAAGTTATTTCCACTCGTAGCCGAACACAGTGAGATGCAAGCCTTCCAATCCACTTAGAAATGTAATTACACTACTCTCACGTCCTTAAAGTGGCAGACAGTTAATTAGACTTACACACTACCAATGTAATAACATTAAAGAAAAGTGTAGTCTAATAGTTTAAATCAATATGAAATTACTAGATACTTAGTTGGCTATTTGTAATTATGCAAGTCACAGAATATGAATTAATAAAAATATATGAACTTATTATGAATTACAACATATATGAATGTATTGAAACATATGACATGATGCCATCTCTTTAGGGGGCTGTCTTTTTTGGACAGTTCTATGAAAGGTTATACTGCTTTGTGAATTACCCCAGTCAAAATATTTACACAAATAAAGTAGGCCTACTTTGATTTTCTGTAACCCTTACTATTTACCTTCACTTACCCTTTTTAATAAGCATCAAGATGATCAGTGTAATTTTGGTCTTAGCCTACTAACCTTAATTGCCCTCAATTAAAAAAAAAAAAAAATTCGCAACTATTTATGCAATTTTCACTTCCTCTTGCAATTTCTTTGCAACAAACAGCTAAATACACCGCAACTTCCATCGCAATTTTTTTTAAAAGTTGTTGTGAAATCAGGCATTTTAGATTGCAACAATCTCAAAAAATCCTCGCGAAATCCTGGAGGGACTGATTAGCTCATTGTGTATAAACCGCAGGACAGTGTTTTATACAAGTTTAAAAAAAAAACGTGTGTGAATGACAAATAAAGTATCTGTCTCTCTGTCTGTCTGTCTGTCTGTCTGTCTATCTAACTCAGGGGTGTCAGCATAAGGGGCCAGATCAGGCCCGCCAGCAGGTTTCATACGGCCCCCCAGATATTTTGGGTGGGAAGGGGAAATTAGAAATGCCATTCAGTGTGTAATAAGCAATATCTCTATGATATGATACACTGATTAAACCTAGCACTACAAACCATCCTCCAGGAAGTAGCAGAAAAACTAACATGGAAGTAGGGCATTTCAAGAGAGAAAGAGCAGTAGGCTATGTGACAGCAGTACATTATTGTGTACTTGTTTTCTCATAAGTGATATCATCTAACAACACTCTGATACCCATGCAGAAAAATGATAATGACCATGACGGCCCCCCATGAGGTCTCATTCCAACAAATCCGGCCCACTACCTAATATTAGTATGACACCCCTGATCTAACTATTCATCTATCTATCGATCTACCGATCTATGCCTACATACATCATTGGAAATGATGGAAGAAACGGCTGACACTAACTTGTCTGAACACCCTTGGTCTTATTTGCGTGAACTTTTCGAATTAGTGGAAAAGAAGAACAACTCATTTTATTTTAAATGGAAAAGAAGAACAACTCATTTTATTTTAAGTGTCTTTGAAATAATTGTTCTCTGCTGTTATTGTATAACCACGTGGTCTTACCTAACAGGAAATGATTGCTTTCAATGTTTTGTGCTTCTGATCTTTTTAATAGACACATGTCAGACACTATTTAAAGATTGCTGTGCCAAGAGTGGCATTAGAATTTTTACCTAAATTAAGTTGATTGAGCAGGAATTTTGATATAAAAATGCTAAAAGAACATTAGAACCTTAATACATGAAGTACAAGTACAGTACATATGAAGGCAATTACTGTTATACTTCTACTCGAGTGGAAATTTAAAGTGAAAACGTCCACTTTTACTGGAGTAATATTTTACGCAACGTATCTCTACTTTCACTCAAGTACATAATTAGTGTACTTAGTCCATTACTGGTAAAGGCCAATCAAAGGGCTTGCCATAGAGGATATGACAAAAGGGCTTGCCATAGAAGGATATGACAAAAGGCCAATCAAAGGGCTTGCCATAGATGTCTGACATTTGCGAGTTTGAGCTCAGAGCAGCGTGTGTATTTCATTGGAGAAGCTGTAAGTGACCTCTCAGGCCATACACTCATCACACACACATACCACACGCAAGCACACACACACACATACCACACGCAAGCACACACACAGAGTAGAGTGTTGTAAGTGACCTCTCAGTCTGAGCATTTAATTGAATTTTAAATGACTTCCTGAGACCCCAGCGCTGTGTCTGCTGTCTGCCTCAGGGAGGAGAAGCCATACACACACACACAAACACACATGCACACACACACACATACACATACACACACACACACACATACACACACATACACACACTCACAAACACATACACACACACACACAAACACACACACATACACACACAAACACACACACATACACACACAAACACACATCAAACACATACACATACACATACAGTACCCTCCAGAATTATTGGCACCTCTGCTTAAGTTGACTAAAAAGAGGAATATAAAATCATCTTTTGGAAAATTTTCTTAATGCCTTAAGTAAAAAAATGAAGAAATATCTAACCTTTAAGGACCAATGTTCTTAGTGAATGAATAATGTATCATAAATAAATAAATGTTCTTCCTTAAAATACAGGGGTCATACGTATTGGCACCCCTATGTTAAATTCCCATAGAGGCAGGCAGATTTTTATTTTTAAAGGCCAGTTATTTCACGGATCCAGGATACTATGCATCCTGATAAAGTTCCCTTGGCCTTTGGAATTAAGATAGCCCCACATCATCACATACCCTTCACCATGCCTAGAGATTAGCATGGTATGTTTTTCAGTTAGCCTATTAGCTGGTTTGATCTGCATTGAGCTTAATGAGCATAAAAATAGAACCATGCCAATCTAGGTATGGTGAAGGGTATGTGATGATGGGGGCTATTTTAATTCATCACAAATACACACTGTGTCTGCCTCAGGGAGGATAAGCTATAGAGAAACACACACACACATTACACACACACACTGTCTGACCAAGGCCCTTTGTCCTGGATTACTAGGTTATGCTGAGTGGCCAGATCTAGGAAGACTGTTGGTTGTTCCAAACTTTTCCATTTGAGAATGATGGAGGCTACCGTGCTCTTGGGCACTTCCAATGCTGCAGAAATGTTCTTGTATCCTTCCCCAGATCTGTGTCTTCACACAACCCTGTCTCGCAGGCCTACGGACAATTCTCTCGACCCTTGTGGTTTTCACTCTGACATACACCACCAACTGTGAGAGCTTATGTAAAGAGATGTGTGCCTCTCCTACTAATGTCCAGTGGATTCATTAAGGCGCAGGTGGACTCCAATCAAGTTGTAGAAGCATCTCAAGGACCATTGATAGAAGTAGGACACACCAGGCGCACTGGCAAGTGTCATAACAAAGGGTGTGAATACTTACAGTATCTAAATGGAATATTTCAGATACTCAGACAAACACATGCAGGCACTCACACACAATACACACCCTCCCATGGAACAGAAATCACACACACACACACCCTCCCATGGAACAGAAATCACACACACACACACACACTCCCCCATGGAACAGAAATCACACACACACACACACACATCCTCCCATGGAACAGAAATCACACACACACTCCCCCATGAAACAGAAATCACACACACACACATCCTCTCATGGAACAGAAATCACACACACACTCCCCCATGGAACAGAAATCACACACACACTCCCCCATGTAAGGCAAATGACATATGTCATCTCTCCCATGAGATCATCTATGAGCTCATTAAGGCCTTTGTTGGCACCACGTGGATGTGCATGAGAGGAAATTGTGTGTGTGTGCTTGTGTGTATGAATGTATGTGTGTGTTTCTGAGAGACACAAAGTGTGTGTGTGTGTAAATGAGTGTGTGTGTGTATACTCTCTGCTGTAGTTGTGTACTGGGTGTGTTTGGGCAGTGTGTGAGGTGTGTTTGGGCAGTATACTGGGTGTGTGTGAGCAGTGTACTGGTTGTGTGTGGGCAGTATGCTGTGTGTGTGTGGGCAGTGTACTGGGTGTGTGGGCAGTGTACTGGGTGTCTGTGGGCAGTATGCTGGGTGTGTTTGGGCAGTGTGTGAGGTGTGTGAGTCACACTGTGATACTCGTTTGCACTGCTGCACACTGTGATACTCGTTTGCACTGCTGCACACTGTGATACTTGTTTGCACTGCTGCAAGTTGAAAAGCCTTGGCTGCTGTGTGTGGGCAGTGTACTGGGTGTGTGTGGGCAGGTGTGTGAGGTGTGTGTGGGCAGTGTACTGGGTGTGTGTGGGCAGATGTGTGAGGTGTGTGTGGGCAGGTGTGTGTGGGCAGATGTGTGAGGTATGTTTGGGCAGGTGTGTGTGGGCAGGTGTGTGAGGTGTGTGTGGGCAGGTGTGTGAGGTGTGTGTGGGCAGGTGTGTGAGGTGTGTTTGGGCAGGTGTGTGTGGGCAGGTGTGTGAGGTGTGTGGGGGCAGGTGTGGGCAGGTGTGTGAGTCACACTGTTCTGCTGCTGCGAGTTGAAAAGCCACTGCTGCTGTTTTGCACATTCTTACATTCATAATTATGATGATAATGTTGGTGGTGTGTGTGTGCGAGTGTGTGTGTGAGTGTGCGTGTGTGTTTGTGACAGAGAGATATGAGTCATGTGTGCGTGTAGAACTCACTGAATTTCATAATTAGTCACTGAACATGCTAATTACACAGACTTGTCAACAGACATCCAGTCCTCAGTGTTTGTGTTTGTGTGTGTGTGTGTGCCTTGTGTGTATTACCAAAGACTGTTTTGACAACACAGACTGGTCTGTTTTTAAAGACTCATGTAATGACGATCTAGATGAATTTACTGAAGTGGTAAATGCCTATATTAACTTCTCTGAGAATGTATGTGTGCCCACTAAGACTGTTACTGTGTATAGCAATAGCAAACCATGATTTAGCAGAGAAATAAAAAACCTCTGGAAAAACAAAAGTATTGCTTTTAAGAGTGTGGACAGAGACCTATATAAAGTAGCGAAGTATGAATTTGAGAAAGCTGTCACTAAGGCTAAGGCGGACTACAGACGCAGGCTTGAGAACAAACTTAGTAGTAATGATAGCAGAGGAGTCTGGGAAGGCTTGAAGCGAATTACTAATTACACAAGCACAGCACCAGGGATCAGTGATGACGATCCTGAACTACCTGACAGCCTAAACGAGTTTTACTGTCGTTTTGATAAAAGTAATGACGGTCACCTTACACAGCCCAGAGGGGTCAACCCCCCCAGCCCCCCATTTGTCATTGAAGAGTACGAGGTTAGACTGCTACTTAAGAAACAAAACTGCAGGAAAGCTGCAGGCCCTGACCTGGTATCCTCTGCCACCATCATGCACTGCGCAGCTGAGCTGGCTCCAGTGCTCACACATATTTGTAAGTGGTCACTAAGAGAATGTAGAGTCCCTGACTGTTATAAGTCTGCTGTCATAGTACCTGTGCCCAAAAAGACCAAAATTAGCTGCTAACGACTACCGACCAGTAGCCTTAACTCCGGTGGTGATGAAAATATTTGAACGCATTGTATGCACCTACCTGTCCAGGGTAGTGAACCTAGATCCCTTCCAGTTTGCATACAGGGATGCTGTGTCCTTATGTATCCACTCTGTTCTACAGCACCTAGAGTCCCCAGGTAACTATGCCAAGATCCTTTTTATTGATTATAGTTCTGCTTTTAACACAATTTTACCCACCAAACTGTTTAAACAACTTCAACAGATGAGTGTGCATGACTCTCTGACATTTAGAATTAAATGTTTTAAAAACCAAAGAAATGTTAGTGGATTTTCGCCGCAAGGGACTAGTGTCCCAGCCCCTGACCATCAATGGGGTAGAAGTGGAACGGGTGGGCAGCTTTAGGTTCTTAGGGACCATAGTCTCATCCTCTATGAAATGGGGAGACAACCTGAGCTGTATCATGAGCAAAGCCCACCAGAGGCTCTTTTTTCTCCAGCAGCTGAGAAAATTTGGGGTGGTCTGCAAGGGGATGCTGCAATTCTATCGCACCACTATTGAGAGTACTCTCTCCTTCTCTATTACTGTCTGGTATGGAAATGCCACTGCTCAGAACAGGCTACAGCTAGACAGAATAGTTCACACGGCCGAGAAGATCATACTGTAGGTTGCAAACTCACCCCCTTAGCAGAAATCTACAAGGCCCACATGCAACGCAAGGGCCTGAAAATGCTGCTGGATGCAACTCATCCTGCCAACCACCTCCTTAAGATCCTCCCATCAGGTAGAAGGCTGAGGGCTATTAACACAAAGACCTCCCGCTTTTTAAATAGCACATACTGTAGTGTGATCAGACTTTTAAATAACTCCATCCTTGCACCAATACCTTATGGAAGCAGATCAAGCCAGCATAGGTCTTGGATAGTGTGTTTTTGCTCTTTTTTTTAGCAATATGTTTTAAATTGTATTCATGCTATATGCCACAGTACTATACAGTATGTTTATTTTATTTATTGTCATCATCACCCTGTGACATTTGCACTTTTGGAAGTGAACTTAAATCCTGAACTTTGGGTAAACTTCCACTAAAATGTCTGCCACTAAACTGCCACTTTTGACTCTTGCATCTGTAGGGACGAGCCATGGATGAATGTACTATGTCTGATGTCTATGTGTTTGGCTTCTTATCTTTGTTTGGTGTCGTCTTGTCTGTTGTACTGTAGAGCACACTGCAGCAAATTCCTAACAACTTCTGTTGTGTGGCAATATTGAGTCTGTATTGAACAGTATTGAATCTGAATTGAATTTACTGTAAATAATATGAAAAGGTCCTCTAAAGCTCCTAGACTAAATAGATGCTATTTTATAGTAATATTATCTATATTATGTGTCTGTGTGTGTGTGTGTGTGTGTGTGTGTCTGTGTCTGTGTGTGTAGTACCAGCCCAGCAGTGGAGAGCTTTCCAGCTTTGGCCTCGTCACTTATTTGTTGACTGAAGGCAGATAACGACCTAGACACACTAATGAAAGCTGACTTTAGGTTACTTGTGGCCCAGAGAGGCAGAGGAAGCGTCATAGCACGACCCAAAGGGCTTCAATTAACATTCTCACATCCGCTTGCACACTAATGTGCCTTTTAGAGGCTTTTAGACCCAGCCCAGTGTTCTCCAAACAGTGCCATTACCAAGAACCCAGTGTTCTCCAAACAGTGCCATTACCAAGAACTCAGGGCCAAACGTTTTTGCGCCCACTTCAGGCGTATTTGATTCGCAATGTGCACATAAAAACAAGACGAGGTATGTACAAACAGGCCGCACTGAGGAAAAAGCACAGACTGCCTGTTGCGGGAGCTGCGAACGGCTATACGCTTTTCCATGTTATGCATATGTATTCATGTCATGCATATGTACAGTATGTATGCAGGTGTAATCTAAATTGCGGTTTAATGCGTCAATTAGAGAAACTTTTAGAGACAGCTGAATCAGTATTCAGAGCATCGGTTTTCTTCATTGTACTGTGTCAAAAGCAACCTTAACTTTTGTTTGCCTACCTAATATCATATTTTCACTTTCACGACATACACTTCCCAATCTTCTAGACTAGTTAAGTCATAGCCCTAGTGTACGTGCAGTAAATAGTTCAAGTATTTTTTAAGTAGATTAGTAGAACTACTAGGCCTACTCTGTATGTGTCTGCTCGTTGACATTTTATTATTATGTATGATCGCTAAAGTTTGATTCTTTTTAATGTTGCAATTGGTCAACTCTATTCAACTGGCTTGTGGTTCAGCTGTGGGCGTTGGGTGTGTGTGATATAGTAGAAAAACGCAAAACTGGTGCTCTAAATAGTGATTCTGTTGTCTTTGAAAGGTTTTCTTATTGATGCATTTAACCGCAATATGGATTAACACCTGCTTTTACAAGGCGGAAATATTTAGGCGCAGAATAGACGTGCGCTTTCACAAGCAGTTTTTGCACATACATCGGAATACATAATTACATGTAGGTGCTCTTTACGTTTCCTCTCCCATCTCTTTACGCTAAACTGGGCGGTGGTAGTGTAGTGGTTAAGGAGCTGGGCTAGCGTGCAGTAGCCTGAAAGTTGTCGGTTGCTCCGGGGACAATGTGATCCCTTGTAATATAGCTGACATATGTAAGTCACTTCGGTCAAGAAGTGTCTGCTAAATGTAATGTAATGTAATGTAAAATGTAATGTAATGTAAACTCCCACTTTCCCCTGGATCCTCCCATGGATGCATATGCATGACATGGAAAAGCACAATTTGCCATTTCCAGCTCCCGCCACAGGCAGTCTGCGCTGTTTGTACACACTTCGCCATGATTTCATGCGCTCGTTGCGAAACAAATATGTGGGCGCAAAAGCTTTAGGTGTTCTACGAACACCCTTCATGCCCTCGATTTCAGTCGGAACAGAGAAGCTTCTTAGTTTCTTTTTTTTTCTTCTTTTTTTTTACTCAGAACCTTTTTTTGCTACTAAATTGCTGCAAAGTATTCGAATACCAAAAAGAAAGACAATATTACCAAAAAAGAGTTTATTTTTTTGTCATAGCACCACGATGGCAGCGTTGGTATTGTCAATGTCATTTAATGCTAAGGGAGTAAATAGAACATGTGAAAGGGGTCGCTAGGTTCCTACCTACAACAACAATGGAACATAGTGCAATGCACCCTGGGTACGCCGTTGTGTTGTCATAGACCCCAAGAGAACATAGTGCAATGCACGCTGGGTACGCCGTTGGATTGTCAGAGACCCCAATGGAACATAGTGCAATGCACCCTGGGTACGCTGTTGTGTTGTCAGAGATCCCAATGGAACATAGTGCAATGCACCCTGGGTATGCCGTTGGATTGTCAGAGACCCCAATGGAACATAGTGCCCCCTGGGTAGGCCGTTGTGTTATCATAGACCCCAAGGTCCAAATCCACAGTCCTGTACATAGGAATGTTCACAGCATTAACAGGTTGAGCTTTTCAAGGCAACTGTAAAGCCTACTGAATGCTGGGTTTGAAGTGGGATTGAGACTCTTTGCCAGAGTGGGATTGAGGATCTTTGCCAGTCCCAGAGTCTCAGAGTGCCAGAGTCTGAGTCTCAGAGTGCCAGAGCCTCGTCTCATCCCCCACAGATTCCAAGCTGTCAGACGGAGCATCAACACCTCCAGACTGACAACGTGTCATAGTGGTTTAATGTATTTACACATCTCCCTCTGTCTCTCTCTTTCCCTCTCTCTCTCTCAAATCTGCCAGAGATGCAGTGTAGATTTATTTCACATTTAGTTGTAAATTTATGCTCAGATGATCTGATAAGATGGATAACAGAGGAAAGATCTCATCCTGGTGGGCCTCCAACACCGGTTCTGTTTTGGGCGGACTAGTGAAAAGATCTCCTCTTGGTGGGCCTCCAACACCGGTTCTGTTTTGGGCGGACTAGTGAAAAGATCTCCTCTTGGTGGGCCTCCAACACCGGTTCTGTTTTGGGCGGACTAGAGAAAGGATCTCGTCCTGGTATGGCAGTGGAGATGGCAGATTGAGTGTGGTCGTCTAGCCACTGAAACTAGCTACAATAACCCAGCCTCTCGGTAACACTTTACGGTAATTATGAATTATCATGAGTTCATGCAAGTATAGTATAGTATATATACTCTTTTGATCCCGTGAGGGAAATTTGGTCTCTGCATTTATCCCAATCCGTGAATTAGTGAAACACACTCAGCACACAGTGAACACACAGTGAGGTGAAGCACACACTAATCCCGGCACAGTGAGCTGCCTGCAACAACAGCGGCGCTCGGTGAGCAGTGAGGGGTTAGGTGCCTTGCTCAAGGGCACTTCAGCCGTGGCCTACTGGTCGGGGTTCGAACCAGCAATCCTCCGGTTCCAAGTCCGAAGCGCTAACCAGTGGGCCACGGCATTAATTAATTTATGATTTACATACATTACTTCATTCCTTTATATCTTATGAATCATCAGGAATTGACATGAGTACATAGTCTCACTGTCATGACCTCATGTATGAACAACACATCAACTAAAGCATTAGGTATGGTGGGTACATCATTATGATTTATGATTTCTTAAAGCAACACCAAAGAGTTTTTTGTACCCTAAAATAATGTTTCCAAAATCGTTTCAGTGATTCATCAACTCGTAACAGGGTGAACGGCACTTCTGCATTCGCTTCGCGACCCTCTATCGGCTATAACCGCACTATGCAAGTTTGCCAGATCGGGTAGCGGACCTGTAGTTCGATGGAATGAGACATAAGAAACTACAAATTTGACTTGCTTTTGATGTCACAACACATGGGAGACAGAACAACGAGAGTTTGTCAAAATAAAAGTCCAAAGTCGCAAAGCAGCATTGCCGTTTTTGGTCCAAACCTCTTACATGATCACGTCACATCTACTCCAGTGCCAAAAAGACAGAACATGGTCAAGCAAATAATTTTTGTTTCATAAAAATGTATTTGTTTTATGATGTAACCTTTGCACATGATTTCTCATCTTTTGCTAGGCCTACTGGGAATGTCCAACCGTTCCATGTTACACAAATACGGGTCAGCTGAATGTATACTTGTATAGTAAAGTGACATTCGATGTAGACTTCATAAGATATTCATGAAATATTTACAAAGGCTGGAGAGATTAAATTAATGGTATCCAGGTTACACAAATACGATGTTGGACTTTTATTTTGACAAGTTGTCGTCGATCTGTCTTCCACATTCATGAAAGGTTTGGTATGAATGTTGAGTCATGTCTCATGAAACAGTCATGAATGCTTTATGTGCAGTTTATGACAGCTGCTATGAATGTGTTATGAACTCACCCGTCAAGTAAAGTGTTACCCAACACATCATACTTTCATAAAACCATGCAACATACTCTATCTTGTCTGTGGACATTGTTATTTCCAAAGCCGATGCTGGATAAACAAATAGCATGCATGCGACAGAGGAAAAGTGCTTTGGTGTTGCTTTAAGCATGATCATCGGGATTACATGAATTTAAGGTTAATTACTCATGGGTCTATCATGTGTGTGGATTCTCAACTAAAGTTCTGAATAATGGTATGTGTTTAGAGAACTGCACAAGTTGTGTTCAAAATTTGAGTCGTGATGACCACATTTTTGGCAGAAAGACAAATTATTAATAAATTAATAAATCAATCAGGAATGTTTCATTGGTAATCTTTATCTGCCCTGTAGATACCCGTACCAAAAAAAGTATTCTCAAAGTTAGGTATACTCAAAGTTAATTTTATCAAGTAAACTTAAGTGAAGTATAACCCCATGTTTACTTTATGTGGTACGTTTATTAGTATAATTGTGCTTGTGGTGTACTTGTAAATGTACTATTTAATACTTCTTCGGATTAAATTAGCCCACTTTTCAGTTTATAATAGCACTTGTGGAGATACTAGTTATATAGACTGGCATGGTACTTTCCATAAGATCATCTCTCAATGCAAATCAAACCAGCTATTAGGCTAACTGAAATAAAACCATGTCAATCTCTAGGTATGGTGAAGTATGTGTATGTGATGAAGTGGGGATATTTTAATTCCAAAGGCCAAGGGAACTTTATCTGGATGCATAGTATCCTGGATCCATTAAATAACTGGCCTTTAACTGCTCTGGGGACAAAGGCCCATGTAATATAATTTAATATAAGTAAGTCGCTTTGGATAAAAGCGTCTGCTAAACGAAAAAATGTAAATGATACTCTATCAACGCTTTGCTGCAACAGCATCGCACTTAGCCACCTCTGGTTTGCCATCATGGGGATAGAGCAACCGCTAATATAACTAGGAGCGAGCGTTGATACAAATAGGATGGATCGCAGCCCTTCACTAATATAACTAGGAGCGTTGATACAAATAGGATGGATCGCAGCCCTTCACTAATATAACTAGGAGCGAGCGTTGATACAAATAGGATGGATCGCAGCCCTTCACTGCTCTTGCTGCAGATCGCAGATAATGTGTCTGTTACTCCTGGCACATGGCCGACAAGCGCTCTGTCTCTCTCTCTGTGTGTGTGTTTGTTTGTGACCTGTCTTAGTTTTCTTTTGTCAAGTAAGATCCAGATGTGTGTGTGTGTATGTGGGTGTGTGAGTGTGTGTGGGTGAGTGAGAGTGGGGTTGTTGTGTTTGAGGATTGCTTCTGTATTAAATAAAAGTCGTGCTGAGTCTGATTCACAGAAGCGTGTGTGGGTGTGTGTGTGTGTGTGTGTGTGTGGGGGGGGGGGGCGGGGTGGTGGTGTGTGAGTTTGTATGTGTGTGTGTCTGATTCACAGAGGCTCATGTCATCTTACAGGATGCGTCACCTCTACATCATTAGCACAGATGGGACTTCTTTTCGTGTGCGTGTGTGTGTGTGCGTGCCTGCCTGCAAATGTGTGTGTGTGTGCATGTGAGTGTGTGTGTGTGCGTGTGTGTCTGCCTGCCTGCAAATGTGTGTGTGTGTGTGTTTGTGAATGTTGCGTGTGTGTGTGTCTGCCTGCAAATGTGTGTGTGCTTGTGTGTGTGTGTGTGTCTGTGCCTGCGAGTGTGTCTGCATTCATGTGCTTTGTGTGTGTGTGTCGTCTGCATGCAGGTGCTTTGTGTGTGTGTGTGTGTGTGTGTGTGTTTGTGTGTCTGTAAATATGTGCCAGTATGATTGACATACAACTGTTGTCATCGCTGTACACACTGCCATAGTGGCATCAGCCGAGCCAGTGACAACTTGCAGATCTTAGAACGCACACACACACACACAGTGATGACAGATCCCAGAACACACACACACAGTGATGACAGATCCCAGAACACACACACACACACACACACAGTGATGACAGATCTCAGAACACAAACACACACACACACACACAGTGATGACAGATCTCAGAACAGAGCAAGCCTGATGTGGAGGTCTAGACAGCTGTAGGAAGTCAACTAGAGACGCTGCAGATGATTGGCCGAGCTCCACTAGAGACGCTGCTGATGATTGGAGCTCCACTAGAGACGCTGCTGATGATTGGCTGAGCTCCACTAGAGACGCTGCTGATGATTGGCCGAGCTCCACTAGAGACGCTGCTGATGATTGGAGCTCAACTAGAGACGCTGCTGATGATTGGCTTGATGTGGAGCGGCTCAAACTTGGGTGAATAGATTTAGGCAGAATTTAGCTGCATCAAGGGAAAATTGACCTGGACGGAAAAATCAATTGAATTAATTTCTGGCAATGAGAATGATGGGTAGAGGCCAGACCTATGCTGGTGTTTCTGCTGAATGCGACAATAATAATTTAATGAGAAAGTCCCCAGTCAAATCTACCAGCTCACAGTCTCCATTCTTAACACCTACAGTAGGTACTTGTTAAGGTAGTTGCTACAGTAGCCGTGGCCTACTGGTTAGCGCTTCGGACTTGTGACCGAGGGTTCCCGGTTCGAACCCCGACCAGTAGGAACAGCTGAAGTGCCCAGCAAGGCACCTAACCTCTCACTGCTCCCCGAGCGCCGCTGTTGTAGCAGGCAGTTCACTGTGCCGGGATTAGTATGTGCTTCACCTCACTGTGTGTTCACTGTGTGCTGAGTGTTTCACTAGATAGATAGATAGATAGATACTTTATTGATCCCCAAAGGGAAATTCAAGCTAACTAATTCACGGATTGGGATAAATGCAGACCAAATTTAAATGAGACCAAATTTCCCTCATGGGATCAAAAGAGTATATATACTTATACTGTATACTAACACCTACAGTATACAAGTACTAACACCTACAGTATACTATACTAATTAATACCTACAGTACACCTACAGCAAGGCACCTAACCTCTCACTGCTCCCCGAGCGCCGATGTTGTAGCAGGCAGCTCACTGTGCCGGGATTAGTGTGTGCTTCACCTCACTGTGTGTTCACTGTGTGCTGAGTGTTTCACTAGATAGATAGATAGATACTTTATTGATCCCCAAAGGGTAATTCAAGCTAACTAATTCACGGATTGGGATAAATGCAGACCAAATTTAAATGAGACCAAATTTCCCTCATGGGATCAAAAAAGTATATATACTTATACTGTATACTAACACCTACAGTATACAAGTACTAACACCTACAGTACACCCACAATACACTAACACCTACAGTACACCTACAGTATACTAACACCTACAGTATATTAACACCTACAGTACACCTACAGTATACTAACACCTACAGTACACCTACAGTATATTAACACCTACAGTACACCTACAGTATATTAACACCTACAGTATATTAACACCTACAGTATACTAACACCTACAGTACACGCTGAGTGTTTCACTAGATAGATAGATAGATACTTTATTGATCCCCAAAGGGTAATTCAAGCTAATTAATTCACGGATTGGGATAAATGCAGACCAAATTTAAATGAGACCAAATTTCCCTCATGGGATCAAAAAAGTATATATACTTATACTGTATACTAACACCTACAGTATACAAGTACTAACACCTACAGTATATTAACACCTACAGTACACCTACAGCATATTAACACCTACAGTATATTAACACCTACAGTATACTAACACCTACAGTACACCCACAATACACTAACACCTACAGTACACCTACAGTATACTAACACCTACAGTATATTAACACCTACAGTACACCTACAGTATATTAACACCTACAGTATACTAACACCTACAATACACCTACAGTATATTAACACCTACAGTACACCTACAGTATATTAACACCTACAGTATATTAACACCTACAGTATACTAACACCTACAGTACACCTACAGTATACTAACACCTACAGTACACCTACAATATACTAACACCTACTGTACACCTACAGTATACTAACACCTACAGTATATTAACACCTACAGTACACCTACAGTATATTAACACCTACAGTATATTAACACCTACAGTATACTAACACCTACAGTACACCTACAGTATACTAACACCTACAGTACACCTACAATATACTAACACCTACTGTACACCTACAGTATACTAACACCTACAGTATATTAACACCTACAGTACACCTACAGTATATTAACACCTACAGTATACTAACACCTACAGTACACCTACAGTATATTAACACCTACAGCATACTAACACCTACCGTATATCAACACCTACAGTATACTAACACCTACAGTACACCTACAGTATATTAACACCTACAGTATATTAACACCTACAGTATACTAACACCTACAGCATACTAACATCTACAGTATATTCACAACTATAGTATATTAACACCTAAAGTACACCTACAGTATATTAACACCTACAGTATACTAACACCTACAGTATATTAACACCTACAGCATACTAACACCTACAGTACACCTACAGTATATTAACACCTACAGTATATTAACACCTACAGTACACCTACAGTATATTAACACCTACAGTATATTAACACCTACAGTATACTAACACCTACAGTACACCTACAGTATATTAACACCTACAGTATACTAACACCTACAGCATACTAACATCTACAGTATATTCACACCTATAGTATACTAACATCTAAAGTACACCTACAGTATATTAACACCTACAGTATACTAACACCTACAGTATATTAACACCTACAGAATACTAGCACCTACAGTACACCTACAGTATATTAACACCTACAGTATATTAACACCTACAGTACACCTACAGTATATTAACACCTACAGCATACTAACACCTACAGTACACCTACAGTATATTAACACCTACAGTATATTAATACCTACAGTACACCTACAGTATATTAATACCTACAGTATACTAACACCTACAGTACACCTACAGTATATTAACACCTACAGTATATTAATACCTACAGTATACTAACACCTACAATACACCTACAGTATATTAACACCTACAGTATATTAATACCTACAGTATACTAACACCTACAGTATATTAACACCTACAGTATATTAATACCTACAGTATACTAACACCTACAGTACACATACAGTATATTAATACTAACACCTACAGTATACTAACACCTACTGTACACCTAGAATATACTAACACCTACAGTATATTAACACCTACAGCATACTAACACCTACCGTATATCAACACCTACAGTATATTAACACCTACAGTATATTACCTACAGTATACTAACACCTACAGTATACTAACACCTACAGTATATTAACACCTGCAGTACACCTACAGTATATTAACACCTACAGTATACTAACACCTATAGTATGCTAACACCTACAGTATATTAACACCTACAGTATATTAACACCTACAGTATATTAACACCTACAGTACACCTACAGTATATTAACACCTACAGTATACTAACACCTACAGTATATTAACACCTACAGTATACTAACACCTACAGCATACTAACATCTACAGTATATTAACACCTATAGTATACTAACACCTACAGTATACATACAGTATATTAACACCTACAGTATACTAACACCTACAGTATATTAACACCTACAGCATACTAACACCTACAGTACACCTACAGTATATTAACACCTACAGTATACTAACACCTACAGTACACCTAGAATATACTAACACCTACAGTATATTAACACCTACAGCATACTAACACCTACAGTATATCAACACCTACAGTATACTAACACCTACAGTATACTAACACCTACAGTACACCTACAGTATATTAACACCTACAGCATACTAACACCTACAGTATACTAACACCTACAGTATATTAACACCTACAGTACACCTACAGTATATTAACACCTACAGTATACTAACACCTACAGTATATTAACACCTACATTATCTACAGTATACTAACACCTACAGTATATTAACACCTACAGTATATTAACACCTACAGTATATTAACACCTACATTATCTACATCATACTAATACCTACAGTATACTAACACCTACAGCATACTAACACCTACAGTATACTAACCAGGGCTTTGAACCGGTTCAAGGAACGAAAACGAAAACCGGGAACTTTTTGTATTTTACAGGGAACAGGAACGATGTTCTGGAACAGGAACACTTATTTAAAAATAATGGTAACCGGTTAATACCAGTTTTATTTCGTTCCTCAAAGTTTTCGTTGCCTAGAAAAAAAAGTAATTATTTTCCTGCGCACGTTACCATGACGGCTGAGGTTTACTTCCTGTGTGACATCACATCAGCTGACTGTATGGAGAAAGAGCGGTGGATTACAAAGTCTCCACTCCACATCTTAAATAAGGGCTAAATTACGATCCATCATTAATTAAAACGCTCATTCCAAACACAATAACAATAGCTATATTTGTCGACTCCGCGTAAATGATGGACTAGCGAACATTTGGCTAAATGGCGCCAACACCTCTGTTTGCCTAATGCACAGATGGCTTGTTACGGTATGTGTAGGCCTACTGGATGGCCTTTCCCCCCGACAGTTGGAATTTGTTGTAAATTATATAATAATATAATTATTATTATTTAATAATGGTTGTAATATTATTACATTTGGTTTAAGCTGGATGAGAAAGATGTGACATAATTCTATAGCATTAAACAGCTGACAGGAAAGAAATTAACCATTCCGGGAACAGTATTTTTTTGTTCTAACCGGTTCGGGAACGTCAATTTATTGGTGGAACACATAACCGGAAACGTTATAATTCCGTTTCTGTTCGGAACGAACCGATTGGAAAAAAAAATCGGTTCAAAGCCCTGATACTAACACCTACAGTATATTAACACCTACAGTACACCTACAGTATATTAACACCTACAGTATACTAACACCTACAGTACACCTACAGTATATTAACACCTACAGTATACTAACACCTACAGTATATTAACACCTACAGTATACTAACAACTACAGTATACTAACACCTACAGTATATTAACACCTACAGTATACTAACACCTACAGTATATTAACACCTACAGTATACTAACACCTACAGTATACTAACACCTACAGTATATTAACACCTACAGTATACTAACACCTACAGTACACCTACAGTATATTAACACCTACAGTATAGTAACACCTACAGTACACCTACAGTATATTAACACCTACAATATACTAACACCTACAGAATACTAACACCTACAGCATACTAACACCTACAGTATACTAACACCTACAGCATACTAACACCTACAGTATACTAACACCTACAGTACACCTACAGTATATTAACACCTACAGTATATTAACACCTACAGTATACTAACACCTACAGTATACTAAAACCTACAGCATACTAACACCTACAGTATACTAACAGCCTCACTACACCTATACTGATTGTGTATATGTGGGGTTGAAAAGGTTACAAACAAACAGACATATTCCTAATACACGCATCTCAGCATGCACATGCCATACTCAGCCCACACACTCTGCATACTTTATGCACTGTCAGCACACACCCACACTACCAAAACACACACACACACACACACACAGTGCATATCCACACCCACTTTCTGGATGACACTAACACACACACACACACACACACACTCTCACACACACACACACACACACACACAGTGATGACACCATGGCTGACCATGCTGGCGTCTCTTAGCACAGACCCATCTGCTCTCTTTGGGATGGATGAGAAGAGAGGAAGCTCTTAGACACGCCCTGCATTTGCACACACACACACACACACACACACTACACACACACACATAGACACACACACACACACCACACACACACACACACACACACACACACACACTACATACACACACACACACATAGACACACACACACACACACACACACATGCACAGACACATAATATAATATATTATCACCTGGAGAGAAGAAATACTCTTTTGACAGGACACCTATGAAGTAGATCTGTGGGGTATACTACGAAGCATGTTAAACATATCTAGGCTATGTAGACATAGCGAGGCTTCACAAAGCCTTGACTCAGGGGTATACGTTAAGTGATACTACGATAGCAGTTAAATCGATTGTCATCAGATGTTGTATGGTATGCACGTCCATAGTGGCATATTTGTATGCACAGCACTATTAAAGCACATACGAGATCCAAAATGTTTGTAGAGGCGGAGCTCCACCTGTAAGATATATGATAGAATCCTACACGTGAGATAACTTTGTTTTTCAAGACAATTGATTGGTCAGTGGGCGGTAGATTACACAATTTCAGCTATATCTTAGCACATAACCTCCTCCCGACCAGGTTTAGTTGCGAGCATAAGATACCATGGTGATATAGCGACGCTAAAACAGATCCACTTTCGTGTCACAGCATACCCTAGCGCAACATACCTCGCTAACCCACTAATCGAGATTCATAGTATACCCCACTGGTAAAAAAGTTTAATCACCGTTCCACATCAATGCTTATGAATGGTAACTATAACAACCATAATAGAACGACGGTTAAGCCTGGAAGCAGACTTCCCAACAAATGGAATCAACTGTAAACAAGCTAACTGTCCATGCTATCGCTGTTAGGGCCAAAGAAAGTTGTACAAAGTTGTGCGTTGGGGAGTTCTTTGCCTTCCGTATAACGGGACACCTCGGCGGCCGTTATCCATTACTTAGTGCACTATGTTGTGTGTTGTGTATGTGTGTGTGTGTGTGTGATGTATGTGTGTTTGTGAGTGTGTGTGTTTGATATTTGTGTGTGTGTGTGCCTGTGATGTGTGTGTGTGTGTGTGTGTATTTGTTTGTGTATGTGTGTGTGTGTCTGTGTTTGTTTGTGTGTGTGTGTGTGTCTGTGTTTGTGTGTGTGTGTGTTAGTTTGCGTCTCGGCCAGTCGTCCTCTCCTCTCACAGTTGGTAGTGTTTACCAATGGATTGCGTCTGATGGAAGTGCTGAAGCCTCAAGCCCTCCCCAAATGGGCTGCTCACTGGCATTGCTTCCATCTGCTCCAGGGCAACGAGCAGTCATCACAGATTACACGTCCTCTGTGCAGTAACACTAACGGCCACTTTCGGCTGAACCCGTGGCCCTCTCAAAATGTACACTTCCTGTTTCTGCATGTGACATAAATATTCTGACCCAGTCGTGTGTTCTGATGGAAATCTGGCCCCAAATTGGTTCTTTAGTGGGAGGGATTATCTACAGAGAGAAAGAGACACAGTTCATACTTCATACTTCTTCTTGAATGAAGTACATGCTTTGGATACAGCATGGAGAACCCTGTGGTGTATATACAGCATGGAGAACCCTGTGGTGCATATACAACATGGAGAACCTGTGGTGGATATACAGCATGGAGAACCCTCTGGTGAGCATGGAGAACCCTGTGGCGCATATACAGCATGGAGAACCATGTGGTGGGCATGGAGAACCCTGTGGTGGATATACAGCATGGAGAACCCTGTGGTCCATATACAGTACAGCATGGAGAACCCTGTGGTGCATATACAGCATGGAGAACCCTGTGGTGCATATACATCATGGAGAACCCTGTGGTGCATATTCAGTACAGCATGGAGAACCCTGTGGTGCATATACAGCATGGAGAACCATGTGGTGGGCATGGAGAACCCTGTGGTGGATATACAGCATGGAGAACCCTGTGGTCCATATACAGTACAGCATGGAGAACCCTGTGGTGCATATACAGCATGGAGAACCCTGTGGTGCATATTCAGTACAGCATGGAGAACCCTGTGGTGCATATACAGCATGGAGAACCCTGTGGTGGGCATGGAGAACCCTGTGATGGATATACAGTATGGAGAACCCTGTGATGGATATACAGCATGGAGAACCCTGTGGTGCATATACAGTACAGGCCAAAAGTTTGGACACACCTTCTCATTTCAATGTGTTTTCTTTATTTTCATGACTATTTACATTGTAGATTCTCACTGAAGGCATCAAAACTATGAATGAATGCAAAGCTCTTTGGCCCACAGATGAATAGTTGTCAAGTTTTGGCTTGCTGAATATGATATTAAATGAAAAAAATAGCAACTTTGAAGAATATGAGACATGTTTTCAGTATTCACACTTTTTTGTTAAGTCCATAATTCCACACGTGTTCATTAATAGTTTTGATGAATCTACAATGTAAATAGTCATGACAATAAAGGAAACGCATTGAATGAGAAGGTGTGTCCAAACTTTTGGCCTGTACTGTACAGCATGGAGAACTCTGTGGGGGACATTAGGGCTCACTCAGGTTTCTGAGGATGTGTGTGTGTGTAAGTGTGTGTGTGTGTGTGTGTTTGGTGGCTTTGTGTGTGATGAGCATGTGTGTGTGAGTGTGTTTGGTGGCATTGTGTGTGATGGGCCTGTGTGCTTGTGAAGGATACTTTTACACACAAGCACACACACACACACACACGCACGCACGCACACACACACACACACACACACTGAGAGAGAGATGAAAATAGACATATATTTTTCCATTTCATATGTATACGCTCATACTCACCCACAGATCCATTTTATATGCACGCCGTCCGACACACACACACACACACACACACACACACACACTCCTACTCTCCGTCATGTTTTATTATGGATGAAAGAAGTGCATTATCAGAGGGAACAATGACAGCTCCATCTATAATGCAACACCCTGGAGTGGCCTTCTCACTCCTAAGAATGAGGACAAGCTCACACAGCCTCACACACACACACAGACACACACACACACACACACAGACACACACACAAACACACATAGCCTTTCTCACACACACATAGCCTCTCGCGCACACAGACACACATAGCCTCTCTCTTACACACACACACATACACACACACACACACATAGCCTCTAGCACACACACACACACACATAGCCTCTCACACACACACACACACACACACACACACACTGGGTCCGGTCCGATTCTCAACATTTAAACACACGCTTGCTCAAACCTATGCGGCTCATGATGCTGTGAATAAATGAACAATTAAGACAACAACATTTCCTTTGTTCCATGTAAATAGAGTGGTGAGGAGGTGTTGTGTTGGTCTGAGTGATGAGGAGGTGTTGTGTTGGTCTAAGTGATGAGGAGGTGTTGTGTTGGTCTAAGTGATGAGGAGGTGTTGTGTTGGTCTGAGTGGTGAGGAGGTGTTGTGTTGGTCTAAGTGATGAGGAGGTGTTGGTCTGAGTGATGAGGAGGTGTTGGTCTAGTCTGAGTGATGAGGAGGTGTTGGTCTGACTCCTTTGGCCCTCCTCATGGCCACTAGTTAGGATATGATGCGTTTCCTCATGGTCATGATGCAGACGCTGGTTAGGGTATGAGGCGTTTCCTCATGGTCATGATGCAGACGCTGGTTAGGGTATGATGCGTTTCCTCACGGTCATGATGCAGGCGCTGGTTAGCTCCCCAGGCTTCCTTCTGGGGGGGGGGGGGGGTGATGGGCCAGTAAGACTGAGGAGGAAGACCAGGAGGAGGAGGAGGAGTGTTGGTGAAAAGTCCAGCGCTGTGCTCTTCCTGCCAAGAAGGTGTCAGTGGTTAGCTCCTGTGGGAGCGTGTTAAACTGCTTTTTATATCCAAACGCCTTCCTGGGCTCACACACACACACACACACAAACAAACACTGCACACACACACACACACACACACACACACACACACACACACACACACACACACAACACACACACACAAACACCGCACACACACACAAACACACACACATACACACACACACACAGACAGACGCACACACACAGACACACTCACACCGCACACACACATTGCACACACACACCCCACTAACCACGGCGGCTCACTAGGCAAGTGGAGACACCAACGTATCAGAGAGGAAAGAGAAGGGAAGAGGAGAGACAAAGGGAAGCACAATCACTCAGCTTCCTGTAGCGCTCCACACAGAGTCAGCTTCCTGTAGCGCTCCACACAGACAGAGTCAGCTTCCTGTAGCGCTCCACACAGAGTCAGCTTCCTGTAGCGCTCCACACAGAGTCAGCTTCCTGTAGCGCTCCACACAGACAGAGGCAGCTTCCTGTAGTGCTCCACACAGACAAAGTCAGCTTCCTGTAGCGCTCCACACAGACAGTCAGCTTCCTGTAGCGCTCCACACAGAGTCAGCTTCCTGTAGCGCTCCACACAGAGTCAGCTTCCTGTAGCGCTCCACACAGACAGAGTCAGCTTCCTGTAGCGCTCCACACAGAGTCAGCTTCCTGTAGCGCTCCACACAGAGTCAGCTTTCTGTAGCGCTCCAGACAGACAGAGTCAGCTTCCTGTAGCGCTCCACACAGACAGACTGAGAGACAGAGAGTCGGGGGGGGGGGGGGGAGAAAGGGAGAGAAACACGAAAGACAGAGGAGGAGAGAGAGGGAGAGAGAGAGAGAAGCAAGAGAGAGAGGGAGAGAGAAGAAAGGAGAGAGAGTCTGCCTTGAGATCTCAGAGGATACTTTCAGAGCTTCCAGGATTTACAGGCTTGTCCTTTTGTACTGTGATGTTTCCGACAGGCAGTCTGCTCTGTCTGCCTGTGTCTATGTGTGTGTGTGTGTGTATGTGTGTGTTTTAGACGACGGATCGTTATTTAGAGGTGAGGAACTCAGCAGCAGCTCTGCCCGATTGCCAAACAGAGAGAGTTTTCCCGCCACCCCACAGATGAGGGGGATCCCAACTCGACTTCGCCGCCTGAGCAGAGATCAAAGCGCTAACGAATGAGTCAGCGGAAAGGTTGAACTCCGCCAGCCTGAGCTGCGAGACACTCCCATTCTGCTCCCCCTCTCTCCCCACAGCCCTGACTGAGTGGCAAAACTGCACTGCTTTAATAGAGCCAGAACTCAGCCACAACTCAGCCAGCCTCTGGACTGTTACTGCAGGTCTGTGCAGATGTGACACAGATGTTTACCCGCTCTACAGGGACTGCATCTTCCCCCCGATAGTAATGGCCAGTGCTGGGCTGGTTTTCAGCCCAATGTTGGGCAGGTATGTAAGTATAAGTATAAGTATAAGTATATATACTCTTTTGATCCCGTGAGGGAAATTTGGTCTCTGCATTTATCCCAATCCGTGAATTAGTGAAACACACTCAGCACACACCACACTCAGTGAGGTGAAGCACACACTAATCCCGGCGCAGTGAGCTGCCTGCATCAACAGCGGCACTCGGGGAGCAGTGAGGGGTTAGGTGCCTTGCTCAAGGGCACTTCAGCCGTGCCTACTGGTCGGGGTTTGAACCGGCAAACCCTCCGGTTACAAGTCCGAAGCGCTAACCAGTAGGCCGCGGCTGCCCCATCTCTGATGTTGACCTCCCTGGCTCCTCTACTGTGCAGTCTGAAGTCTCCTGCTTCAGTCCCATGATCCTCTTCAACCCTGACCCTTTCCATATAAGTACCGGTGAGGACACATCACTTCAGCATCCTCCTCCTCATCATATGCGCCTCCTCCTCCTCATCATATGTGTCTCCTCATCATCATCATATGTGTCTCCTCCTCCTCCTCCTCATATTCGTCTCCTCCTCATCATCATCATATGTGTCTCCTCCTCCTCATCATCGTGTGTCTCCTCCTCATATTCGTCTCCTCCTCATCATCATATGTGTCTCCTCCTCCTCCTCATCATCATATGTGTCTCCTCCTCCTCATCCTCATCATGTGCGTCTCCTCCTCATCATCATATGTGTCTCCTCCTCCTCATCATATGTGTCTCCTCCTCCTCATCATCATCATGTGCGTCTCCTCCTCTTCATCATATGCGTCTCCTCCTCCTCATCATCATATGTGTCTCCTCCTCCTCATCATATGTGTCTCCTCATCATCATCATATGTGTCTCCTCCTCCTCCTCCTCATATTCGTCTCCTCCTCATCATCATCATATGTGTCTCCTCCTCCTCATCATCGTGTGTCTCCTCCTCATATTCGTCTCCTCCTCATCATCATCATATGTGTCTCCTCCTCCTCCTCCTCATCATATGTGTCTCCTCCTCCTCATCCTCATCATGTGCGTCTCCTCCTCATCATCATATGTGTCTCCTCCTCCTCATCATATGTGTCTCCTCCTCCTCATCATCATGTGCGTCTCCTCCTCTTCATCATATGCGTCTCCTCCTCCTCATCATCATATGTGTCTCCTCCTCATCATCATATGTGTCTCCTCCTCCTCATCCTCATCATGTGCGTCTCCTCCTCATCATCATATGTGTCTCCTCCTCCTCATCATCATCATATGTGTCTCCTCCTCCTCCTCATCATATGTGTCTCCTCCTCCTCATCATGTGCGTCTCCTCCTCTTCATCATATGCGTCTCCTCCTCCTCATCATATGCGTCTCCTCCTCATCATCATATGTGTCTCCTCCTCCTCATCATATGTGTCTCCTCCTCCTCATCCTCATCATGTGCGTCTCCTCCTCCTCATCATCATCATATGCGTCTCCTCCTCATCATCATATGTGTCTCCTCCTCCTCCTCATCATCATATGTGTCTCCTCCTCCTCCTCCTCATCATATGTGTCTCCTCCTCCTCATCATGTGCGTCTCCTCCTCCTCATCATCATCATATGCGTCTCCTCCTCATCATCATATGTGTCTCCTCCTCCTCATCATATGCGTCTCCTCCTCATCATCATATGCGTCTCCTCCTCATCATCATATGCGTCTCCTCCTCATCATCATATGTGTCTCCTCCTCATCATCATATGTGTCTCCTCCTCCTCCTCCTCATCATATGTGTCTCCTCCTCCTCATCATCATCATGTGCGTCTCCTCCTCTTCATCATATGCGTCTCCTCCTCATCATCATATGTGTCTCCTCCTCCTCCTCATCATCATATGTGTCTCCTCCTCCTTATCCTCATCATATGTGTCTCCTCCTCCTTATCCTCATCATGTGCGTCTCCTCCTCCTCCTCATCATCATATGTGTCTCCTCCTCATCATCATATGTGTCTCCTCCTCATCATCATATGCGTCTCCTCCTCCTCTTCATCATATGTGTCTCCTCCTCATCATCATATGTGTCTCCTCCTCCTCCTCATCTTCATCATCATATCCCTGTGCAGTTCTTCAACAAGAAGCTGCAGAGTTTATAATTGTGTAATTCTGCAATTACAGACGACCCATTTGAACTCAGTGATGTCATAGTTATGAGTAAATACCCGTCTCACAGATTTCAGAGTATTTCATCACTGCATTTCATTAATGATGAATCACTAGATTACATATTCATTAGTGGAGGGCTCATTAATGAGGAATCACTAGATTACATATTTATTAGTGGAGGGCTCATTTCCTTGAAACCTAGCCGTGGGCATCCTTACTGTGTTCTGGATTGCTGTTCTGCTCTGAAGTTTCCTGTTAGAAGTGTTCACACCTTGTGTTATGGTGAAGGTGTGAGCCTCAGGGAGTGTGTGTGTTTCAAGTACTGTATGTGTATGTGTGTGTGTGTGTGTGTGTGTGTGTGTGTGTGTGAACTACTGTACAGTATGTGTGAGTGTGTCTTTTATTTTCTGTAAGTGGAGTATATATAGTTGAATGAAAAGAATAAAGATATCCCGACATTTATATTAGATTCTGATCATGATTGTGATCATTTGGTCACTTCCTCCTCCTCGTGTTTCAGTGCTGTCCAGATTGCGTACGCTGTCTTTACCCGTTGTGCAGGTCTGTCCTCCGAACTCCGCCTGCTCGTGCCCACTGATTGGCACTCTATGTTGCCACGGCGCTGGGCACAAGTCCCAGAAGCTGCCCTTTCACGATCACACACACACACACACACACACAGGCCTTCCTTCTGGCAACACGCCTGTGTGTGTGTGTGTGCTTTAGCTTTATCTATTTGTGTGTCTCAGTGTGTGTGTGTGTGTGTGTGTGCGTGTGCGTGCGTGAGCCTGGCTGAGAATGTGTGTTAGCCCAGTGTGGGTTCTGTGGCAGATGGTCTCCTCAGTGAGATCCACTCCTTGGCCACTGGTGGTATACAGGTTGGCAGGTTGGCTGCACACACACACTGGTGGTGAACTGGTAGGCTGCCACTGGATGCTGTGCTACAGGACTCCATGCGTGTGTGTGTTTCCTGTGAACTCGCTGACACACACGCCGAGCCGGTGTGGCTATCTCAGCGGCACCCAGGACTACAAGCCAACACACACACTCTCTCACACACACACACACATACATCTCAGTCCAAACAAATACTGCAGGAACAGACACACCCTGCCCAGAGCAGCTAGAGGCAGAGTCTGGGACGGCTCCGGGCCGAGGGTGGGCAGAGTCTATATAGCACAGGCTAGCTCTGGTATAGTCTTTCTGTGATATACTAGTATCTATATAGCAAAGGCTAGCTCTGGTATAGCACAGGCTAGCTCTAGTAGAATCTTTCTGTGATATAACAGTGTCTATATAGCACAAGCTAGCTCTAGTGTAGTCTCTCTGTGATATAACAGAGTCTATATAGCACAGGCTAGCTCTGGTATAGCACAGGCTAGCTCTAGTGTAGTCTCTCTGTGATGTGATATAACAGTGTCTATATAGCACAGGCTAGCTCTGGTATAGCACAGGCTAGATCTAGTGTAGTCTATTTTGAGGAGCAGAATTAAGAGCTAGCCTGTACTATATAGACACTGTTATATCACAGAGAGACTAAACTAGAGCTAGCCTGTGCTATACCAAAGCTAGCCTGTGCTATATAGACACTGTTATATCACAGAGAGACTACACTAGAGCTAGCCTGTGCTATACCATACCAGAGCTAGCTAATATGGCACCCTCCTATAAGGGCTAGTGTGGGCAAATATGGCACCGTCCTATAAGGGCTAGTATAAGTATATATACTCTTTTGATCCCGTGAGGGAAATTTGGTCTCTGCATTTATCCCAATCCAATGAACAAACAGTGAGGTGAAGCACACACTAATCCCGGTGCAGTGAGCTGCCTGCTACAATGGCGGCGCTCAGGGAGCAGTGAGGGGTTAGGTGCCTTGCTCAAGGGCACTTCAGCTGGGCCTGTGGCAAATATGGCACCCTTCTATAAGGGCTAGTGTGGGCTAATGTAGCAGCCTCCTATAAGTAAGGGCTAATATGGCACCCTCCTATAAGGGCTAATATAGCACCCTCCTGTAAGGGCTAATTTGAACTAATATGGCACCCTCCTGTAAGGGCTAATTTGAACTAATATGGCACCCTCCTATAAGGGCTAGTGTGGTTCTCACTCTGATTATTTCAGCTAGTGTGTGTGAGTGTGCAGTGAGTGAGTGAGTGAATGGGTCTGTATGTGTGCGTGGTGTATGGGCATGAGAGTGTGGGCGTCTGTATCAGTGTGTGTGTGTGTGTGTGAGTGAGTGAGTGGATGGGTGTGTACGTGTATGGGCATAAGAGTGAGCATGTGTGTGCACGTGTGTATGTGTGTGCATGTGTATGTGTGTGTGTGCACGTGTATGTATATGTGTGTGTGTGAGTGCACGTGTGTATGTGTGTGTGTGTGTGTGTGTGTGTGTGTGTGTTTGAAAGGCTGGCTGGAGGCTGACCTTTCTGCAGTAATACTCCACAGCCTACCAAACACCATGTGATTGGCTGTCAGTGGCTCTTCAGAGCACACACACACCACACACACATCCACACACTCACAAACAAATACACACACACACATACAAACACACACACACGCTCACAGAAATGCACACACACGCACACACAGACAAACACATATATGCACACACAAACGCACACACATGCACACGCACACACACACACACAATGACCTGGCTGGCAGCTGGCGTTGATGGATGACTGCTAAGCCTTTTCATCTGACTGAAAATGCTGCGGTAAGTTTTTCCTAAATGGCCGCATTAAATCAGCATACCAACGCAAAGCTGAGAACTATGCCTGCACTGACACACACACACACACAGCACTGACACACACACAGCACTGACACACACACACACACACACAGCACTGACACACACACACACACACAGCACTGACACACACAACACTGTCAACATGTCAAACACATGGAGGGCTTCCAGCAGCCAGCCCATCTCAGAGACAGAGCGTGTGTGTGTGTGTGTGTGTGTGTGTCTGCGTGCGTCCTCATCCTTGTCACATTGGTGGGGTGGAGATGACAAATGCAGGCACACATACACACAAGCACTCACAACAGAAAGATATATAATACAGACATGGATGTGTGCGCTCACACACACACACACGCAATTGTTGCCTTGACCATGTTGGCTTTCTGAGGAACAGGCTCCACACAGTTCTGAGGAAGGCTGAAAACATGCCTTGGAGCGTCTAATAAAACACACACACACACACAGTTTTGAGGAAGGCTGAAAACATGCCTTGGAGTGTCTAATAAACACACACACACACACACACACACACTAACAAACCGTCCTGAGGAAGGCTGAAAACATGCCTTGGAGCGTCTAATTAAAACAAAAAACACACACACACAGTTTTGAGGAATGCTGAAAATATGCCTGGGAGCATCTAATAAAAAAACACTCACACACACACGCACACACACACTCACACACAGTTTTGAGGAAGACTGAAAACATGCCTTGGAGCGTCAAATAAAACACACACACACACACACACAGTTTTGAGGAAGGCTGAAAACATGCCTTGGAGCGTCTAATTAAAACACACACACACAGTTTTGAGAAAGGCTGAAAACATGCCTTGGAGCGTCTAATTAAAACACACACACACACACACACTCACTCACTCACACACGCACACACACACACAGAGTTTTAAAGAAGGCTAAAAACATGCCTTGGAGTGTCTAATAAAAAGTTCTTTGGATTTACGTCTCTCTCAGCTTAATGTAATAAAAGTGTTGAGTCTTCAGCCTGATCGTATTTAATGAGTGAAATAGACTCTCGTAAAAAAAGTCTTAATTCCAATTCAAATTAAAAATCATCCCATTTCTGTGGGTGACAGTGTTACACCATTTTACAAACCAAATTACAAAGAGGCCTGAATCATCTGCCAAAATCTTTGCAAATCCTGCCAGACATTTACTGTGGAGACATCAACTTTGTTCATAGCTATCCTCTATTAAAGTGTCAAGAAGGATATGATGAACCTTCTGATCGGTCATTTGCCGCTCTGCAAGGGCCTGACAGATCTGTGGGAGTGTGTGATGTTGCATGTAGTGTGTGTGTGTGTGTGCTCTGCAAGGGAGTGTATGATGTTGCATGTAGTGTGTGTGTGTGTATGTGTGCTCTGCAAAGGAGTGTGTGATGTTACATGTAGTGTGTGTGTGTGCTCTGCAAGGGAGTGTGTGATGTTGCATGTAGTATGTGTGTGCTCTGCAAGGGAGTGTTTGATGTTGCATGTAGTGTGTGTGTGTGTGTGTGTGTGTGCTCTGCAAGGGAGTGTGTGATGTTGCATGTAGTGTGTGTGTGTGTGTGTTCTGCAAGGGAGTGTGTGATGTTGCATGTAGTGTGTGTGTGTGTGTGTGTGTTCTGCAAGGGAGTGTGTGATGTTGCATGTAGTGTGTGTGTGTTCTGCAAGGGAGTGTGTGATGTTGCATGTAGTGTGTATGTGTTCTGCAAGGGAGTGTGTGATGTTGCATGTAGTGTGTGTGTGTTCTGCAAGGGAGTGTGTGATGTTGCATGTAGTGTGTGTGTGTTCTGCAAGGGAGTGTGTGATGTTGCATGTAGTGTGTATGTGTTCTGCAAGGGAGTGTGTGATGTTGCATGTAGTGTGTGTGTGCTCTGTAAGGGCCTGACAGATCTGTGCATTATTATACAGCGATCTGTCTCCTATTGCCTGAAAGCCACCATCTTGATCACACCATCTTAGCAGAGAGACCTTTGTGTCAGATGCCTTGATGTGTGTTTGTGTTGACAGGTTTATCTCTCTGCATCGGCACAGGGATTATGAGAAGGGCTCCAGGGATGTGTGACCTCACACTGACTGTGTCACTCCTGTCTGTACTGTAAAGGCTGTGGCCGTTCCTCAGACGTTCACACGTTCCTGTCTAACGATTGCATTAGCTCTCTGATGTGGTTGCACTCTCCCTGACTATTGCTTTACTGTAGCTCTCTGATGTGGTTGCAATCTCCCTGACTATTGCTTTAGCTCTCTGATGTGGTTGCACTCTCCCTGACACCTAACTATTGCATTAGCTCTCTGATGTGGTTGCACTCTTCCTGACACCTGACTATTGCATTAGCTCTCTGATGTGGTTGCACTCTCCCTGACTATTGCATTAGCTCTCTGATGTTATTGTGTGACCGGTAGGGGGGCGCTGTTTGCCCCAGTTATTTTCTACCCCAAAGAGCAACCACACCAATGTGGTTGAAACCACACCAGCAACCACACCAACGCCAATGAAACCCGAGCAGAGGCCAGCGTTTAGTAGAAAAGTATACAATTTTATTTTTAAAAGTAAACTCACTGGTGCGGGAACCCTTGTGAGGGCCAAAAGCACTGTCTCGGTCCCGGGAGTCTCTGGCCACACTGCCCAACTCAGCGCCCACACCGCCCCGGACTCTAGTTGAGAAGACAAAAGGGACAATTAGGCAGGGTCAACCACGTGGCAGCCGGTCTTGCAATATTCCAGGCCAGCCTACCTCTAGTTGGAGCGTGCGTTGTCGTCTTGCTGCCACTTCACCAAAGGGGGCCTTGATCACAGCCTGCAGGTTAGCTAGCACTCCAAGGGGACAGTGTTAAATTAAATCCAGAGGGATAGTTCAACTAAGCCGGCGGGTGTCACACGTACAATTCACTCAAGCTGGGTAACAGCACGATACAGGGGCTGACGAGCCGTTGGCTACAACACAGGCAAGGCAATAGTAGTAGGCATCCAGTATGAAAGTCGCTAGCACAGTACAGGGGGCTGACGAGTCATTGGCTACAACACAGGCAAGGCAGTAGTAGTGCACGTTCACTCTGAGGCTCGTTTGAGCGATAAGGCTTAGTAGCTATGTTCGTGGGGTGTTTGAAAGGCTGGCTGGAGGTTGAGATTTGAAATCTGCCCATGCATAGAAAACACCAGTAAAACACAGTTACTGCTGCCGTATGACAGATACATTCATTTGATATATTGTATATAAATGTTTCTCTCCGTTTCTGCACAACAAAAGACAACAACAGAGCCGCTCGCACCACACACGTCTCATGTCATCGCACCCATGGGCGCAACTACCCATTTTTGAGGGGTATGCAACAACAATATTGCCCCCCCCCCCAAAAAAAAAAACACACAAACTAAAGCAAAACAAAAGACCAATAATTTACACTATTACTGTGTATTAGTGTCTATTGAATATGTTTTTAAAGAAATGCTGCCAATTTGATGTTTAACTTGATGTTATACTTGATAAGAATTGATAAATGGTGCATTGCCACTTTAAGAGACCTTTTGCCAGCTAATGCTCACAATGGATAAGGCTGATAGGAACTCTAGCCTTGTTTGTTTGCACCACATTGACAACACAATATTAAGTTATTACAAGGAGCCTTCATTGTTAGGATATGGAAAAATGTAATGAGTTACTGCTAGCATGACATTTCTGTTTGCAGTTGGCCATTAAAAGTGCAGTATGAGCATGGTAGCCACCTAGCTATCTGAATGGAATAGGCTATGTTTCAATCGGCATTATGCTTAACAAACGCTAATTAGTCTGTTAACATTCATATTTGCAAGCCTCCAAGTACAGACGTCATCACTTTAAATCCTACCTGTTGCCTTTCACCGTCCACTTATTTAACTGCTGTTGCATCCCTTGACATGTCATCTCCTTTTCCCTCTTTCTTTTTCTATTTTTAGTCGTCAACAGCTTTTTTTTGCTGCATCCATCTTTTTCCATAGACGGCAACTCTATTTTTCCATAGACGGCCTATCTGCTCGCCCAGCGCTCACGGCGCCCCACTCCCTCTTCTATGTCAAACTTCTATGGACCCTATGGAGTTCCATTATTAGCATCATAGTTGGCCTCATCTCATCTTATCGCACCACACATCTCATCACACATCTCATCTCACCACACATCTCATCTCACATCTCATCTTATCGCACCACACATCTCATCACACATCTCATCTCACCACACGTCTCATCTCATCGCTCCAGACATCTCATCTCATCGCACCACACATCTCATCTCATCTCACCACACATCTCATGTCACATCTCATCTCATCTCATCGCACCACACATCTCATCTCACCACACGTCTCATCTCATCGCACCACACATCTCATCTCATCGCACCACACATCTAGTTTGTGTGACATCAATAAAGAAAATAGAAACAAAGGGATGTGTACAGCCTCAAGTATGAATGAGGTCACATTAACAGAAGGTTCAGAGCAGCGGCAGACCTTTCTTGGTGCCACGCAAGTTATTAAAAGTTATGTGTTTTCAGAACGTAGTGGTGCTGTGCCATGTCCCATGTATAAGGGGCTTCAGGTTGATCCAGTGACGGTGGCTGATGATGTCAGGGAGATGGATGTCAGGGGACTTGGAGAAAGGGGGAGGACATGCCACCTCAGACCACCCCAGCCAAACCACTTCACGTAGGCATTCTCTTGCTTGCAGACTAATGTAGACCATGGAGACCACCTTGCCGCCACCTCCAGGACATTTAGCCATCACCCATATCTTACCTGCAAAAAGGAAAGTTACAATAAAGTTAGTCAGACAATTTTACAACATTACAAAGCATCTAATCAGGCACTCAACACCACTAGTAATACCAATTAATTAAATATATGTGTGCAATAAACTTCACAGCCTACCTAATGTTAACTACACATTTAAATATGCGGTGTGCTATCCCTGGGAAGTGACTGGTTCTTGGCGTAGTGTTTAATGCAGGCGTTTCATTTATCGATCATTCACTTATGCGGTCTACAACTACCGACCTACCAATCTATTTTTTACAGTCTATGCTACCGACCTACCATCACAGAAGTAGCTCTAAAAGAGATGTCTGTCATTAACGTTAGAAAAAATGCAACGCTGGCAAACTGGCTAGTAGTTACATTAACATGACTGGATGGACCTGGTTGATGAGGTCCATGCTTCACATTACGTTATCGTTATCGTTGCGTTGCTTTATCACATCATACTGTTGCTTTATCACATCATATACTGTACTGAATGTCTAGTGTTATTAATCCCCATGTACAGTCAATGGTTACTCCATGTGGAGATGGCATACATTGAGATATTTGAAAACAGCAACAACTAATAAAACCAAGTATATCATGCATCGACTGTTACGGGAGCTGTGTGCTAATCTTCACTTCAACGACTAACTTAGCCTCCCGTTAACGGTAACGTTAATGTAACTGCTAACGTTAGCATGTAATTCGCTGTCCATATTTCTGTTGTTAGCTCATTAGTATTCACCATACTAAATTGTCACAGTCTATAATCAAGACGTATTTAAGAACACCAATAGACAAAAAAAACTTTTCAGTTGATACGCAACACTTACCAGACAAGAACAAACCGATTGTTGTTTGTACTGTTTAGCTAACACAGCCGCAAAATTCATCCAGCCAGCTAGCCTTCGGCGCCGAGTCGACCTGTGTTGTGGAAAGGAGAAGGGGGCGTGTTTAACTCACTGAGTGGCAACTGAGTGGGCGTGCCTGACCGCGACTCCTCTTCACTGCGCATGCTTCAACTTTTGCTGCGCAGCCGCACTTCAAATTGGCTCCAAATTTTCCAAGATGGCGTCGCCTCGGCGGCTTCAATTCCATAGAACACTGCAGAATGCAGCCACACTGTCCAGTTCTATATATACAGTCTATGGGATAACACATGATGTGAGCTCTAATATCTCTGGTATATTAACACATGATGTGAGCTCTGATATATTGGTATATATGATGGATAACACATGATGTGAGCTCTGATATATTGGTATATATGATGGATAACACATGATGTGAGCTCTGATATCTCTGGTATATTAACCAAGCGGCAACATTCTAATCTGAACAATGAAGCCTACCCGGAAGTTCGAAAAACTGCAATACATCGAAAATCCGCTAGGGACTGGTCCCAAAAGCGAGCAAATGTCCATAGACTCCCATGTTAAAATGTCCGTTTTCACAGCGTAAATACATGTTTTTAAAGCCTGGTCCCATGGACTTTTATTGTACTTTTCGGTAGTTTCCCAGTGCCTGACAACTGTGAGGGGGGTGAATTTTTTTCTAACTCATTAGTTTAGATCACATTTAGATATACAATATATGAATAATTAAGGGCGTGGTCGGCTTGATTGACGGCTGACGTCGAGGCATACAGCAGCAGACGTTGCCAGCTGAGTGGAAACCCTGAAACTTTGACGTCTCAGCCATGATTATACACAAAGTTACCACATCCTTTCTGAACATCTTTATTCAAAAAGCTGACATAAAATGGTTTGCTAAGCTATTAATTGAAGCCTACTAACCGACACTTTCAGAAGACTTCGTTCCAGTTTTTTTCAGGTAAGTGACATTCATTCCACTACTATTTCACGTAGCACTAGATGTTAGCATTATTTAGCATCGAGTGGGCACTAACGTTAGGCTACGTTAGCGTCATATCGCCTCAAATAAGTTAATGTCGAAAATGATGACCGAATGGCAGAAGCACACACATACATTTAGTTAACTTGAATAAAGTTAACGTAAGTGAAAACCATTGTGCTCCCATTATGAGTTAGCTTAACGTTGGTCATACTAGCCAGGTGTGAGTCAATGAACAGACAGCTCTAAAGTTAACGTTAGTTCACAAACATACTGGTGCAACAAAGCATGTTCTCGTCAAAAAACCTTTTGTAAATACGCTCTGTGGGAATGCTTAGTCCATTGACAATTTATACAGTCTTTGGGTTGTCACGTTTAAGATAAAAAAAAAACTTCAGCCGAAGCATTAAAAGGCTTGTTGTCGGCTAGCTGAGGCAAAATTGTGAACCGCTATGAACCATTGACCGTATACTTTGAACATGGAGCTGTGATAACAAGCGATAGTTATAACTGACGTTTGACACTCTTATTGATGCCATTTATTTGTTAAACACAAATTTGAACGAACACTTCTTGTCTATGCAAAGTTTCCCTGTAGGTAATCCAGACAGGCTGGGTGCTGGAGAGGGCTCTGGACTCCTAACTTCAATTCTCGTCTGTGCAGTCGACACTCAGAAGCATCACTCCAGCACTGATTCCATGGTACTTTGACATTTTTCATACATTTAATTGGAGCAACCTACTGGTTGTATATTCCAGACATCGTTACCATATACTGAACAAACATGAATGCATTTCAGACATTTAGAGTGGCCTTTTATTTTGAGCAGTCCAGGGCACATCTGTGCAATAACTATCAAAATAATTTATCATTAGCATCTTTTGATAAGTCACACACGGAAAGTAGTTGCATTATGCCTTCAAATCAGCAGGTTTTGGTTGGATACAGATTGCATAATTAAACAATATGGCACCAGTGGCTGGCTATTGTTTGACTGGACCTTGGCCTAACTGTTAATAACTACCTCAATAGGGTGTAGATATGAGCTTACACTGTTTCACTGAAAACACAAAAATACAAGAAATATTTATTCTACATTACTTTAAATACACCACATTTGTTTTTGCTTATTGCCCGCATAAACAGGGCATGTGCAATAGTTGAATACGCGTGTCCTGTCCCCATTCAGCTAAGTGTTCTGTGAGTTTGTTGTTCATTATAAATATTCGGAGTGAGTCTGCAAATCTTACTTCGTTGTTGTCATATATTGCCTCCACAGTCTATGATTACCACATAATTTTTTTTTTTTTTTAGCTTAATTTGTGAGCACTTGTTCATAGTTTACAGTAAGTTCAAGGATGTGACATATATACCAATATTTCTGTTTTCAGATCTGGAACATTTTGAAATCCTACCAGATGGGGCAGACGTCATTGAGCAGTGGCAGCTTCTGATTTCAAGGACTTTGTTCACCTTTATTTACAGCATTTGCATCTGTGTCTTGTGATCTAATATGTATTGACTATGTACTAGCTTAGTACATATTAGTTTTTGTTATTTTAGTTTCACAAATTCAGTGGTTACCTGTAATGCTCAAGATATACAAGTAAAAAATCACCTTAACTTCTGCATCTGGGTCTTCAATTCAACCTACTGACTGAAGCTGACGGATTTGTATAAATGTTTTTGAAAGCACAGGCAAATTGGTTTGGCATGAGTTTTAATGTAATTCACAGTTCAGAAAAGTTCCATAAACATTTCCAAGTGCAAGTTCAGTGCCATCAACAGTAAGTTTGCTTTCTGATATTTAAAGAACAGAAATGGGTTTGGCATAAGTAAAGGGTAGGTGTAACAGTCCATCAATACACATAAAGTGAAATGTACTGTATAGTCTCAATGGGTTCAATATCACCACACCCCAGCCAAACCACTTCACCTGGACCTCTAGTCCCAGGTTATGGACCTCCTTGCCGCCTCCTCCCCATGGCGAACTGCCAAAATAGAAAGGTAAACTTTTCATTAGTAACCTATATATCTTACAAGATAATGCAAACCAACACTACTTGTTGTAATCAACAAAAGTACAGTTATTGTACAATGCTGTAGTACTATTGTGCGATTTGAAATGGGTCTTCAGTGACAAACTACACTAATATTGGCATTTTTATGCCAAACACCGGACACTAACTGGATTTAACGTTTTGATAATAGCCTGACAAGAAGGGGAAATAAGGCAAGCTAACCGAACATGAACGCTGGATCGTGAAATGGCCACCGATGAGAAATTTCAATGTCATCTTAGACCAAGCTACCACTGACAACTTTAGAGCAATATAGCGATTTCAAAACGTGATATTAAGAGTTAATCAAAATGAATTCATGATGTACAAGTTAACTAATACCCTACTACGATTTTGTTATCAATTCACACCACACGTTGACAGAATACAGCGAGCTGGCTGATGTTATCGTAAATTAATTAACGTTACAATGATGGCTGCCACTGAGGATATGAGATGCTAACGTTAATCACAAAACAATAAAGGCAAAGATACATTTTTGTCAGTACGAGTTGCTGAACCTGTAACGCTAAACTGCTCAATTACTCTACGTTATTTTACCGTAACTTCAGCAAGGGAGGGATAGCTAACGTTAGTTTATTTTACCTAGAAGCTAGAATCTGCAAACTCATCTCTTCATTCTCATCTTTTCAACCGTTCACCCGAATACCTTTCAGCATACAAAATTAAAAAGTGTCTGAACATGGCATTAAGAAACATACATGAACTTCACGTTAGCAGATCAAACTTACCAGCAAATTATGTTACAGCAACGTCTGTGCCAGTCCATCTTGTAGGCCTAACGTTACAGATAGCTTAGCTGAGGCTGCTCGGGCTGACGACGAGGCGGGTTCACCGGCTTGCTCAGGAGGTGGGCGGGGTTAGGATTTCCCAAGGTTTTCCAAGATGGCGCCGCCCACACCCCCCATAAACGGCTTCATAACCGTTCTTCAGAAAATCTATGGGTGACGTCACAGACGCTTTGTCCATATTTTTTACAGTCTATGATATTAACACATGATGTGAGCGCTGATATATTGGTATATTAACACATGATGTAAGCTCTGATATCTCTGGTATATTAACACATGATGTGAGCTCTGGTATATTAACACATGATGTGAGCTCTGATATATTGGTATATATGATGGATAACACATGATGGGAGCTCTGATATATTGGTATATATGATGGATAACACATGATGTAAGCTCTGATATCTCTGGTATATTAACACATGATGTGAGCTCTGATATATTAACACATGATGTGAGCTCTGATATATTGGTATATATGATGGATAACACATGATGTGAGCTCTGATATCTCTGATATATTAACACATGATGTGAGCTCTGGTATAATGGTATATATGATGGATAACATATGATGTGAGCTCTGGTATATTGGTATATATGATGGATAACACATGATGTGAGCTCTGTTATATTAACATATGATGGGAGCTCTGGTATATTAACACATGATGTGAGCTCTGATATATTGGTAAATATGATGCATAACACATGATGTGAGCTCTGATATATTGGTATATATGATGGATAACATATGATGTGAGCTCTGGTATATATGATGGATAACACATGATGTGAGCCTTAATATCTCTGGTATATCTCTTCTGATGTGTCTGCAGTAAAGCATGCTGATATCTCTGGTATATATGTCTGCAGCGTGTGCCTGCATGCTTGTGTGTGTGTCTTAGCTGTACTGTCACTAGTGTGTGTGTGACGGCAGCAGCTGGGATGCTTCTCTCTGGGGCTCAGGTGTGTGTGTGTGTGTGTGTTTGTGTGTGTGTGTGTGTGTGTGTGTGTTTGTGTGTCTGTTTCTGTCAAAACTGCTGGTACTGCATGTGTGTCTAATTGGCTAGCAATAACTAAGCTTTTGTTTTTGAGACTGGTGAGTAGTAACCCCTTAAAAACAACAACTGTGTGTGTGTGTGTGTGTGTGTATGTGTGTGTGTGTGGGGGGGGGGTGTTACTGTAGTCTTTTACTGTGATAAATGTGTGTGTGTGTGTGTGCATTACTGTAGTCTTTTACTTTGATAAATATGTGTGTGCATTACTGTAGTCTTTTACTGTGATAAATGTGTGTGTGTGTGTGTGTGATTGCAGACTTTGGGGTGCAGCGTTTGACATGTGTGTCCCTCCCTCCCTCCCTCTCTCTCTCCTCCATCTCTCCCTCTCTCTCTTCATCCCCCCCTCTGCCTCTTTAACAAATGCAGTGATGAGAGAAGAGAGAGCTTGTTCTGTAACATTAATGCTGTGTAATTGCAGTGATGAGAGAAGAGAGAGCTTGTTCTGTAACATTAATGCTGTGTAATTGCAGTGATGAGAGAAGAGCTTGTTCTGTAACATTAATGCTGTGTAATTGCAGTGATGAGAGAAGAGAGAGCTTGTTCTGTAACATTAATGCTGTGTAATTGCAGTGATGAGAGAAGAGAGAGCTTGTTCTGTAACATTAATGCTGTGTAATTGCAGTGATGAGAGAAGAGAGAGCTTGTTCTGTAACATTAATGCTGTGTAATTGCAGTGATGAGAGAAGAGCTTGTTCTGTAACATTAATGCTGTGTAATTGCAGTGATGAGAGAAGAGAGAGCTTGTTCTGTAACATTAATGCTGTGTAATTGCAGTGATGAGAGAAGAGCTTGTTCTGTAACATTAATGCTGTGTAATTGCAGTGATGAGAGAAGAGAGAGCTTGTTCTGTAACATTAATGCTGTGTAATTGCAGTGATGAGAGAAGAGAGAGCTTGTTCTGTAACATTAATGCTGTGTAATTGCAGTGATGAGAGAAGAGAGAGCTTGTTCTGTAACATTAATGCTGTGTAATTGCAGTGATGAGAGAAGAGAGAGCTTGTTCTGTAACATTAATGCTGTGTAATTGCAGTGATGAGAGAAGAGCTTGTTCTGTAACATTAATGCTGTGTAATTGCAGTGATGAGAGAAGAGAGAGCTTGTTCTGTAACATTAATGCTGTGTAATTGCAGTGATGAGAGAAGAGAGAGCTTGTTCTGTAACATTAATGCTGTGTAATTGCAGTGATGAGAGAAGAGAGAGCTTGTTCTGTAACATTAATGCTGTGTAATTGCAGTGATGAGAGAAGAGAGAGCTTGTTCTGTAACATTAATGCTGTGTAATTGCAGTGATGAGAGAAGAGCTTGTTCTGTAACATTAATGCTGTGTAATTGCAGTGATGAGAGAAGAGAGAGCTTGTTCTGTAACATTAATGCTGTGTAATTGCAGTGATGAGAGAAGAGAGAGCTTGTTCTGTAACATTAATGCTGTGTAATTGCAGTGATGAGAGAAGAGAGAGCTTGTTCTGTAACATTAATGCTGTGTAATTGCAGTGATGAGAGAAGAGAGAGCTTGTTCTGTAACATTAATGCTGTGTAATTGCAGTGATGAGAGAAGAGAGAGCTTGTTCTGTAACATTAATGCTGTGTAATTGCAGTGATGAGAGAAGAGAGAGCTTGTTCTGTAACATTAATGCTGTGGAATTGCAGTGATGAGAGAAGAGAGAGCTTGTTCTGTAACATTAATGCTGTGTAATTGCAGTGATGAGAGAAGAGCTTGTTCTGTAACATTAATGCTGTGTAATTGCAGTGATGAGAGAAGAGCTTGTTCTGTAACATTAATGCTGTGTAATTGCAGTGATGAGAGAAGAGCTTGTTCTGTAACATTAATGCTGTGTAATTGCAGTGATGAGAGAAGAGAGAGCTTGTTCTGTAACATTAATGCTGTGTAATTGCAGTGATGAGAGAAGAGAGAGCTTGTTCTGTAACATTAATGCTGTGTAATTGCAGTGATGAGAGAAGAGAGAGCTTGTTCTGTAACATTAATGCTGTGTAATTGCAGTGATGAGAGAAGAGAGAGCTTGTTCTGTAACATTAATGCTGTGTAATTGCAGTGATGAGAGAAGAGAGAGCTTGTGATTGGCCTGCAATAACACAGCTGTTGTTTTACTTCCTGCTTCCTGCTGCATGGATGTCAGCGGGCAGGTAGAGGTGTGTTCCGGAGCAGGTGGCGCGCAGTAGAATGAGTTGTGGAGGGGGCAGTAGAATGTGGAGGGGGCAGTAGAGTGCGTTGTGGAGTGGGCAGTAGAATGCGTTGTGGAGTGGGCAGTAGAATGTGGAGGGGGCAGTAGAGTGCGTTGTGGAGTGGGCAGTAGAATGCGTTGTGGAGGGGGCAGTAGAATGTGGAGGGGGCAGTAGAGTGCGTTGTGGAGTGGGCAGTAGAATGCGTTGTGGAGGGGGCAGTAGACTGCGTTGTGGAGGGGGCAATAGAATGCGTTGTGGAGTGGGCAGTAGAATGCGTTGTGGAGGGGGCAGTAGAGTGCGTTGTGGAGTGGGCAGTAGAATGCGTTGTGGAGGGGGCAGTAGACTGCGTTGTGGAGGGGGCAATAGAATGCGTTGTGGAGGGGGCAGTAGACTGCGTTGTGGAGGGGGCAATAGAATGCGTTGTGGAGTGGGCAGTAGAATGCGTTGTGGAGGGGGCAGTAGACTGCGTTGTGGAGGGGGCAATAGAATGCGTTGTGGAGGGGGCAATGGTGGCAGTGGATTGATGTGCTGCTGGGTGGGTGGCCCTGGGGGATATGAAGGTAATTGAAAGTGTCCTGGGCTTCACAGCACTCCTGTACGCATCCGTCACTGCCTGGGCACACACACACACACACGAACACACACACACACACACACACACACTCACATCACTGCCTGGGCACACACACACACACGAACACACACACACACACACACACACTCACATCACTGCCTGGGCACACACACACACACACGAACACACACACACACACACACACACTCACATCACTGCCTGGGCACACACACACACACACAAACACACACACACACACACACACGCACACGCACACACACACATAAACATACACACACGAACACACACACACACACACACACACTCACATCACTGCCTGGGCACACACACACACACACACTCACATCACTGCCTGGGCGTGTGAAAAATGCCTCGGCGGCGTGATGGATGCTCTCGCACAGCTGCTGTCTTTTTGGAAAGTTAATAAAAAGAGACGTTCGGGAGAAGGCAGCGCCGAGCATTCACATTTACTCACTGTGGAGTGTGTGTGTGTGTGTGTGTGCATTCACATTCGCTGACTGTGGAGTGTGTGTGTGTGTGGAGTGTGATTGCAGATTTTGGGGTGCAGCTTTTGACAGAGGCACTGTGGAGACGTTTTTATTTATTTACATGGAACCATGGCTGACTGCATCAGAGACAGCATACAGTTCTACATTCAGCTCTCCACATGATTGGCACCTGCACAGTTTGGCCTTAGCCAATGGCAATCAACATACTGGACTCCAATTTAGCACTGAGGGGTACCCAAGTCATCTAAAACCTAGACCTAGTGTTTGTGTGTGTGTGTGTGCGAGCCGTTATTGTAAGGTGAAGGAATAACTCTTGTTGCTTTAAGAGCTGAAGAGATGGAAGGAAATGGACCTTCATTCAGACATAATGATCCCATTGCAAACTAGTCCCCAGCTTTCAACGAGGAGAATGATCCACAGAACATGCACTCTGAGGAAGGCAAATTCAGCGTGTGTGTGTGTGTGTGTGTGTGTGTGCGTGCGTGCGTCTGTTTGTGTGTGTGTGTGTGTGTGTGTGTGTTTGTGTGTGCGTCTGTGTGTTTGCATCTGTGTGTGTGTGCATCTGTGTGTGGCACTCCAGGAAGGCAAATCCAGCACACTTTAACTGAGAAAGTCCTCTGTTGTGACTTGCCTGCCTCTCTTAAGGTGAATCAAATCACCATCTCAAATGTGCTGCTGCCACACTCTCAAGACACTTCTACAGAGCTACGATGTGGAGAAGAGTGTTAGCTTTAATCTGGTGTTGCTGCTGCCACACTCTCAAGACACTTCTACAGAGCTACGATGTGGAGAAGAGTGTTAGCTTTAATCTGGTGTTGCTGCTGCTTGTTTCATGCAAATCATCTGGCAGGATCCGTCGGTGTGGAGCTATAAACCCAGGGATGCGGCGCGGATGTATTTTTAATGATGTAGAGACAGGCTGAGGAGAAGAGAACAGCACTCTGGGAAACGCGGCTGCTATGAAAAATTGTCTGTAAAAAGGAGAGAGGTGTGTGTGCGTGCATGTGTGTGTGTGTGTGTACGTGTGTGCTATGTGCGTGCATGTGTGTGGGGGTTTGTGTGTGTGTATGTGCGTGTGTGTCTGTCTGTGTGTCTGCATGTATGTGTGTGCACGCATTCATGTGTATCTATGTGTCAGTGTATGTGAGTGTGTGTGTGTGTAAGTGTGTGGTGTGCGGGGGGGGAGTTAAATGATTTGCTGGTTGCTATGAAAGCAAAATGGATTCCACTTGATGGCCCATGGCATTTATCTCCAAATTGAGGCAGCCAGCCTCTGCATACACCCTCTATAGCTGTTAAATAAATAAAGAACGAGAGAACAGCGACTTTATTGATTCTGTGGTGTTGGTTAGAGGCTTGGGTTTAAAAACAGACCATATCCCAAATTAAATCAGTTTGGAATGTCACCCTGTAGTCACAGCTGAGCTATCAGATACTGCTTATAAAGTGGAATCACCAGCATCTCCTGCTCCTGTTCAGTACATTTCCATGCTTAGGGAGCATTTTTTGAGAAGAAGTCAAATTTCCTGGGTACATTAAAGTATCTATCTATCTATCCATCTGAACATTTGTGAACATCTAAGGGATTTTTCAGTGCTGGGTGGTTTTGCCCTCTGCACTTAACTGCTGCATATAATGGAGGTGAAAGATTTAGAGCTCTAGAATCTTTGGTGGATATTGCATGGAAGCCACTTTTAACACGACCTCGTTTTTCAGAGGACTTTTCTATTAATGTCTTCTGTGGAAAATGAGAACGTAGGGGATAAAAAAACGTTTTTTTCCCGTTTGGTCCTCTTTGTAAATGCTACTTTTCACTGTGGCTGATAGCTCATTAGGCTGGCGAATAAAGTTATGTGAATATAGTCTTTTGTAACAATGAATCTAGAGAGGATGAAAGCCAGTCTCCATGGTAACCGGTCTCAGAGCATATCGGTGAAGATCTTCCGCCATTTGTGTTTAACCTGAGATCCCCTGTTCAGATTGGAATGACAGAAGTAAAGTTACAGTCGCCTGAAACAAAATTCTACCTTTAACACGGTGTTCTGGACCACCTTCCCTCGTCACACCAGAATTACCAAACAGCTATCCATATCACCACCCCGCCCCAGCGGCTTGAATTTCCCACGCCTGCCTATGTCATATCCGGTTTCAGCACCACGGTCAGCGCTAGTTTTTCTCAAATTTCCCCCTCTCGCCGCGCTGCCCTTATTAAGCTGCCAACTTTTGACAGCGGGGATCGTGAAACGTGTTTATGGCATTTCCTTTCAAAGGTTTGGCCACCGACGTCTCCATCCGGGAAGACTGAAAAGGAGGCAGTCGCCCCTGGCACGCCGAAGAACTAAGATGCGATAAATATGCAAAGTGACGCCTCTGCAAACAAGATTTCCTTACCGGTATTCCACTGCTAAAGGCTGCGAAGCGGATTGCACCTGGCTTTCATAGCGAGCGGAGGACTGTTTTGGGGGGAAGAAAATCCATCTGTATGTGAGAGCCCTGGATCGGGTGCTACCCGAAGCGCAAGATGCAACCTGCAGAAAAGCTTCTGAGTCTCACCCTGCTCGTCTTGATGGGCTCCGAACTCACCCAAGTAGGTTTATAAACGCCATTTCCCACCGTACTCACTGATAATGAGATCAAACAAAGGGCTTTGTACATTATGTACGTCCGTACAACGAGCCTTATTTGGGTAGATTGCATCGAGCAATCGTTATCATGCAGCTGATGAGGTCTGCAAGGTGCGGAGATAGGCACGGTAGCCGACTATGCAGTCGCCCGTATAAGGTTCCACTGAGATAGGATGTATGCTTTGCTTTTATGCATTGTTTTGAATGTCTTCATTTAGCAGTTAACATCACTCCGTTTTACAACTCAAAAGCCTACAATCAGAACGGATTAATGATTCGGAATGAGTAGCCTACACCGGTACTTGAATGTCCTATGTTTTATGAACAAATAAGAATATTTTATAATTTTGCCAGCAACACACAGCCCACTACCAACTCCAGAAGTGAAAAAAACTTTGGTCGATTGTAGTCATCTCTTGGCTCTGAACATTAGAGGATGTCGAAATCGCCTGTTGGTCTTATCTCTCAGTAGTTCATGTTACAAAGTCCACAGTTGTTGAATCAGCGTATACATTGATTTAATGAAACTTCTCCATGACATGTCTATTCGTATGGGTCTCCCTGTAACCCAAACAGCTTCCCATTCTTTATATAGATCAATTAGCCTATGTATTATTTCATTTTAATTCAGAACACGAAGGTAATCTTGTTGACAGTTTCAGGTGATTGTTCAAGACAGTGCAATTTGGAGTTGCTAAGTTTAGATTTAGATGTAGGCTGACAGAAGTTAATTAGTCTATTTGGCTGATGGCGGGCGTCTCTGAAGCGGGGCTGATTAGAGGCTGTGTGGAATAGCTGACCTCTGTCTCTCCAATCTCCCGCCGTTCCACCGAAGCGAAGGATACGCAACCGAACGCATTCATTAAAACGTGATATGGCCATTTGGAACAGCTGGCTCCACAGTGTGGCACAACAGATTGGTGTCTCTTGTCACCACCAAACAAGAACTAAAACGTTATTATTGGAACTCTTGTATCTGTGAGAATCACTGAAGATGACATCTATAGCTGCCTATTTTTGTTATTGCCTTTACATATCCAAATTCGTTCGTCTATTACTCTCGTTGTGAAGGGGTTTATTCAACCCACAAAGAAGGCCACAAAGATGGTTCTCAGTATGTATTTTATCCTCTTAGAATCATGAAGGATACAATAAAACCGAATTAATTAATTTAGTTTGCTGAAGAGTGGTCATGTCACATTGGTCTTCAGCCGTGCTTAACCAGTGGGCAGCCGTGGCACACTCTGGACTTGTAACCGGAGGGTTGCCGGTTCGAGCCCCGACCAGTGGGCCGCGGCTGAAGTGCCCTTGAGGCACCTAACCCCTCACTGCTCCGCGAGCGCCGCCATTGTAGCAGGCAGCTCACTGCGCCGGGATTAGTGTGTGCTTCACCTCACTGTGTGTTCACTGTGTGCTGTTTGTGTTTCACTAATTCACCGATTGGGTTAAATGCAGAGACCAAATTTCCCTCACGGGATCAAAAAAGTTTACATATACTTAACGAGGATGGGGAGAAGCGCCAGGTACACTGCATGGCTGCCGACTCTATGGGCAAATGCATAGAATAGCCTACTTTTCCTCTCCATGTGGAATTCAGGTTACCTAACCTAATGATGCGAGTGGCATAGCTGATTCCTGATATCGTCTCATAGGCCTAAATTGACACTGGACCTAAGGGCAATGATCAACGCCTCTGGACTGAGGACAGCGGCTCCAGAAGGCCGAGAAGACTCCGATCAGGTGCTCATTACCTCGAACCCCTGCAGTCTCAGGCCTGTCTCATAATACGTCCCACAGCGCCACCTGTTGGTCAAAGCTGGTGCCATTCTGCATTCAACTTTCAACCAAATGGTTGTAAATTCCCTGCAAATATATCCAATCTTCGCAACAATGTATGGATGAGTGTATTCATCTCTTCGTCCACAGTACTTGGGAAATATCCCTAACATCAGAGTGAGCCCATGAGGACTATCGACACTGTCTGCGCTGTCAGAAATTCCTTAATGGCTCTGCGTTAAAGGCCAACGATCGCATTGTTTGTATTCTAGTGGAGCGATTAAATCGTGCGTTATGAAAATGATTTCACAATTTTAAAACATCTTTATAACGGCATAAGTATACATTTGTTATTTCACTCTAGTGTACAGTTCCAGCAATGGCCACAAGATGTCGATGGTAGGCCTATGGTCTCTGGTAACTCAACTTTAAAAGATAGCCTACAATTGTGAAGGTGCTGATCAGTGTCTTACGTATCTAAATCACATTAAAATCTGACACATTTACAGTTTTTAGGATGCAGAGACTATTTTGACGTATTTATGTGATCAGAAAACTAGCGTCCCTTCTTATCGGGGCAAACCAAATTGTGGATAGGACGAAACGGCTTCATTCACGCTTCCAAACCTGATCTAAGCTATTGAATGATCTTTATTTCAATTACCACTTGGCCTGGACCTTATTATATAATTTACCCTGTAATGTAGAGAGCAATGTTTTGGCAAAGCATCAGGATTTATCCATTTCCTGCACAAATTAATTTGTCAGGGTTGTACAATGACACTGTTAACGTGTATACCTTCGGATGAGAACTACGTAAAATATGATTTACGTCACCAAATTCGATATTGTCCCACGGAAGAGAACATCTGAGTGCAGCAGCGGGTGGACCGAAAGGGGTGCGTGCGCGATGGGGTGGGAGATGAGGCGCGCTGTTGAGACTTGCTAGGTGGTGGGCGGGGGCAGTGAGCGAGAGAGAGCCTTGCGTCTCCCGTAGCCAAGTCCTTCCACACTCGAGTGCGGCGACGCGACGGGCAGAGGCAGAGAGTATTACTACTTCCAGTGTCTGCGCCGACCCAGCACTCTATCCTCCGGGACAAGGAGCGTGTTTGGAGATGCCCAATGTGTTGCTGTGCAGCCGGTGGCCGCAGATGTTGCTCCAAACTTTTATTGGCAACACCGGTTGCCCCGTTATTTTTCAATCGCAATGGGACGAATGAAGGTGTCTGAAGCGGGAATCTAAGGAAGATAAATCATGTCGGTGCCGCTGCTTAAGATCGGGGTCGTTCTGAGCACCATGGCGATGATCACGAACTGGATGTCACAAACGTTGCCGTCCATCGTAGGACTCAACGCCACGGCACTGAACGTTGCGCCTCCGGGGGTTCCGGACCGGAGTACCGGAGTGAGTCCACATCCACGACACCTTCAGTATCAGAGGTCACCTATTAGATCACTGCCCTAGGGCAAGAGCACCGACCGATCGTGCATTTCAGTAGCCACTAGTTCATTCAAATTGTCGATAAAATTAGAGCTTTCTCTCTGTTGAATAATTATTTACTTGTGTATAATTGACGAAGACATTCATTAATAATTTCTTTAACATATTACACAGCTTCAACAAAATGAAACTGATTTGTGGCTATCACGTGTGTAGCATAGTAAATGATTGAAGTAATTTAAAAGTATTTCTGAAATCAGGAAATTGTTCATAATCTTACAAGGTCACACTTGAAATGCAATCTATATTAAATTTCCACTCGCTGTAAGAAGCACTGTGAGCGCTGATTATGTTGTCTGGTCAACTTCACCATGATGGAGTGACCACCTCATTCGTCAATGGGCAGCTCATTAACACTTAATGAAGATATTGATTGGGCTGGATAGGTGTGTAAGTGCAGTGGGGTAATTTTATTAAGCCGTTTATGTCTCATTTTGGCTGATTGAACATCTCAAATTGAGTGTCATGGTTAGTCCTGGAGATTAAATTTATAATTATTTTAGAGACAGAGGCTTGCGTGTTGCTTGTCAGGGAGTTTATTACCAATTGAATAGTGAAAGTTCAGACTGGTACACAAAATGTACGGCATTATAAACTAGAGAGTCATATGCTGCCATACTCCATAAGCACGTGAATACATTATTATAAACTAGAGTCATATGCTGCCATACTCCATAAGCATGGGAATACATTATTATAAACTAGAGTCATATGCTGCCATACTCCATAAGCACGTGACTACATTATTATAAACTAGAGGGTCATATGCTTTCATACTCCATAAGCATGTGAATACATTATTATAAACTAGAGGGTCATATGCTGCCATACTCCATAAGCACGTGAATACATTATTATAAACTAGAGGGTCATATGCTTTCATACTCCATAAGCACGTGAATACATTATTATGTACGGTATTATAAACTAGAGTCATATGCTGCCATACTCCATAAGCATGGGAATACATTATTATGTACATTATTATAAACTAGAGTCATATGCTTTCATACTCCATAAGCATGGGAATACATTATTATGTACGGTATTATAAACTAGAGTCATATGCTGCCATACTCCATAAGCATGGGAATACATTATTATAAACTAGAGGGTCATATGCTGCCATACTCCATAAGCACGGGAATACATTATTATGTACGGTATTATAAACTAGAGTCATATGCTGCCATACTCCATAAGCATGGGAATACATTATTATGTACGGTATTATAAACTAGAGTCATATGCTGCCATACTCCATAAGCATGGGAATACATTATTATAAACTAGAGGGTCATATGCTGCCATACTCCATAAGCATGGGAATACATTATTATGTACGGTATTATAAACTAGAGTCATATGCTGCCATACTCCATAAGCATGGGAATACATTATTATAAACTAGAGGGTCATATGCTGCCATACTCCATAAGCATGGGAATACATTATTATGTACGGTATTATAAACTAGAGTCATATGCTGCCATACTCCATAAGCACGTGAATACATTATTATGTACGGTATTATAAACTAGAGTCATATGCTGCCATACTCCATAAGCATGGGAATACATTATTATAAACTAGAGTCATATGCTGCCATACTCCATAAGCATGGGAATACATTATTATAAACTAGAGTCATATGCTGCCATACTCCATAAGCATGGGAATACATTATTATAAACTAGAGGGTCATATGCTGCCATACTCCATAAGCATGGGAATACATTATTATAAACTAGAGTCATATGCTGCCATACTCCATAAGCATGGGAATACATTATTATAAACTAGAGTCATATGCTGCCATACTCCATAAGCATGGGAATACATTATTATAAACTAGAGGGTCATATGCTTTCATACTCCATAAGCACGGGAATACATTATTATGTACGGTATTATAAACTAGAGTCATATGCTGCCATACTCCATAAGTATGGGAATACATTATTATGTACGGTATTATAAACTAGAGTCATATGCTGCCATACTCCATAAGCATGGGAATACATTATTATAAACTAGAGTCATATGCTGCCATACTCCATAAGCATGGGAATACATTATTATGTACGGTATTATAAACTAGAGTCATATGCTGCCATACTCCATAAGCATGGGAATACATTATTATAAACTAGAGTCATATGCTGCCATACTCCATAAGCATGGGAATACATTATTATAAACTAGAGTCATATGCTGCCATACTCCATAAGCATGGGAATACATTATTATAAACTAGAGGGTCATATGCTGCCATACTCCATAAGCATGGGAATACATTATTATGTACGGTATTATAAACTAGAGTCATATGCTGCCATACTCCATAAGCATGGGAATACATTATTATAAACTAGAGTCATATGCTGCCATACTCCATAAGCATGGGAATACATTATTATAAACTAGAGTCATATGCTGCCATACTCCATAAGCATGGGAATACATTATTATAAACTAGAGGGTCATATGCTGCCATACTCCATAAGCATGGGAATACATTATTATAAACTAGAGTCATATGCTGCCATACTCCATAAGCATGGGAATACATTATTATAAACTAGAGTCATATGCTTTCATACTCCATAAGCATGGGAATACATTATTATAAACTAGAGTCATATGCTGCCATACTCCATAAGCATGGGAATACATTATTATGTACGGTATTATAAACTAGGGTCATATGCTTTCATACTCCATAAGCATGGGAATACATTATTATGTACGGCATTATAAACTAGAGTCATATGCTGCCATACTCCATAAGCATGGGAATACATTATTATAAACTAGAGTCATATGCTGCCATACTCCATAAGCACGGGAATACATTATTATGTACGGCATTATAAACTAGAGTCATATGCTTTCATACTCCATAAGCATGGGAATACATTATTATGTACGGTATTATAAACTAGAGGGTCATATGCTGCCATACTCCATAAGCATGGGAATACATTATTATAAACTAGAGTCATATGCTGCCATACTCCATAAGCACGGGAATACATTATTATAAACTAGAGTCATATGCTTTCATACTCCATAAGCATGGGAATACATTATTATGTACGGTATTATAAACTAGAGGGTCATATGCTGCCATACTCCATAAGCATGGGAATACATTATTATAAACTAGAGGGTCATATGCTGCCATACTCCATAAGCATGGGAATACATTATTATGTACGGTATTATAAACTAGAGTCATATGCTGCCATACTCCATAAGCACGGGAATACATTATTATAAACTAGAGGGTCATATGCTGCCATACTCCATTAGCATGGGAATACATTATTATAAACTAGAGTCATATGCTGCCATACTCCATAAGCATGGGAATACATTATTATAAACTAGGGTCATATGCTGCCATACTCCATAAGCATGGGAATACATTATTATAAACTAGAGTCATATGCTGCCATACTCCATTAGCATGTGAATACATTATTATAAACTAGAGTCATATGCTGCCATACTCCATAAGCATGGGAATACATTATTATAAACTAGAGGGTCATATGCTGCCATACTCCATTAGCATGGGAATACATTATTATAAACTAGAGGGTCATATGCTGCCATACTCCATAAGCATGGGAATACATTATTATAAACTAGAGGGTCATATGCTGCCATACTCCATAAGCATGGGAATACATTATTAAAGTGATGTACACTATGTAGATGTTTGCCTTATTAGCCAACTTTCTGCATGTTTTATTGTGCACCAAGGGAACAAGCAGAATCAGATACAACAGGGAGTTACGTATATGCTGAAGGATTGTCCGTTTTTCTGTCGGTATAAGATGGATTGTCCGTTTTTCTGTCGGTACCAGATAGATTGTCCGTTTTTCTGTCGGTACCAGATGGATTGTCCCCAGATGGATTGTCCGTTTTTCTGTCGGTATAAGATGGATTGTCCGTTTTTCTGTCGGTATAAGATGATGCAGATTTGCGTGCTGTGGTGAAGCAGTTGGCAGTGGTGTGGGATTCTCATCATTTCTCAGCGCCCAGGATTATTCACGTTGCTGATGAACTGACCTGTCTCTGGACATGGCACTACATGCTCTGTCTCTGGACATAGCACTACACGCTCTGTCTGGCGTCCCAACAGTGATATACCACACCACAGGCACACTAGTGTAGTTTTGCATCACGCCTATAGCACCATCACACACACTCACATCACGCCTATAGCACCATCACACACACTCACACACACTCACATCACACCTATAGCACCATCACACACACTCATAGTGTAGTTTTGCATCACACACACTCACATCAAGCCTATAGCACCATCACACACACTCACATCAAGCCTATAGCACCATCACACACACTCACATCAAGCCTGTAGCAGTCAAACCTTTACACACTTACATCACACCTATAGCACCATCACACACACTTACATCACACCTATAGCACCATCACACACACTCACATCACGCCTATAGCAGTTCAACCATCACACACACACACATCACGCCTATAGCAGTTAAACCATTACACACACACTCACATCATGCCTATAGCACCATCACACACACACACATCACACCTATAGCAGTTTAACCATCACACACACAAACATCACGCCTATTGCAGTTGAACCGTGTCAAATGAGGCGTTACACACTCAACAATGAACTGGAGATGTT
>NC_055964.1:36621671-36624171 GCF_018492685.1 Alosa sapidissima | reverse complement strand
TTTGCACAGGACTCTGCACGCATAACACTGAACCAGCTTATTCTGACCTTGCAGGCCATTAAAGCCCGAATGGAGGAGCTTAGGCCAATGATCCCAGTGTTGGAGGAGTACAAAGCCGATGCTAAAATGGTCATGCAGTTTAAAGAGGAGGTGAGGAACCTGAGTGCAGAGCTCAGTGAGCTGCAGGAGGAGATGGGCACCTATGACTACGACGAGCTCCACAGCAGAGTGGCTAATCTTGAGGAGAGGCTACGTGCATGCATGCAGAAATTAGGTAGGAGGAGAAGTCACAGACGCACACACCTGCACACACACACACACACACATACACACACACCTGCACACACACACCTGAACACACACACCTGCACACACCTGCACACACACACCTGCACACACACACACACACATACACACACACCTGCACAAACACACCTGAACACACACACACACACACCTGCACACACACACACACACACACACACACACACACACACACACACACACACACACACCTGCACACACACACACACCTGCACAAACACACCTGAACACACACACACACACACACACCTGCACACACACACCTGCACACACCTGCACACACACACCTGAACACACACACACACACCTGCACACACACACACACACACACCTGCACACACACACACACTTACACACGCTCACACACCTGCACACACACACCTGCACACACACACACACCTGCACACACACACACACCCTTCTGTGAAACCTCTTATCATGACCTAAAATAACAAAGGTTAATTTAATACTCATATTGTAACAGATTCTAACCTTACTGATGCACACACACACACACACATGCATGCATGCCTGTGTGAGTGCACACACACATGGGCACACTAAGACATGTACACACACTACACACACTAGCACATGTACACACACTAGCTCACTACACAGTGCTCATAATATTCACAGCACAGCAGTCAACACCCTTCTCTTCAGGGCAGATCTGGACACAGCTGTGCATATTGCTTAACACTAGCAGAGTCCCCTATTTAACACTAGCAGAGTTAACACTAGCAGAGTCCCCTGTTTAACACTAGCAGAGTTAACACTAGCAGAGTCTCCTGTTTAACACTAGCACTGTCCCCTGTTTAACACTGGCAGAATCCCCTGTTTACCACTAGCAGAGTCCCCTGTTTAACACTAGCAGAGTTAACACTAGCAGAGTCCCCTGTTTAACACTAGCACTGTCCCCTGTTTACCACTAGCAGAGTTAACACTAGCAGAGTCCCCTGTTTAACACTAGCAGAGTTAACACTAGCAGAGTTAACACTAGCAGAGTCCCCTGTTTAACACTAGCAGAGTTAACACTAGCAGAGTCCCCTGTTTAACACTAGCACTGTCCCCTGTTTACCACTAGCAGAGTTAACACTAGCAGAGTCCCCTGTTTAACACTAGCAGAGTTAACACTAGCAGAGTTAACACTAGCAGAGTCCCCTGTTTAACACTAGCAGAGTTAACACTAGCAGTCCCCTGTTTAACACTAGCACTGTCCCCAGTTTAACACTAGCAGAGTCCCCTGTTTACCACTGGCAGAGTCCCCTGTTTAACACTAGCAGAGTCCCCTGTTTAACACGGGCAGAGTCCCCATTAGCAGAGTCCCCTGTTTAACACTAGCAGAGTTAACACTAGCAGTCCCCTGTTTTCCACTAGCAGAGTCCCCTGTTTAACACTAGCAGAGTTAACACTACAGTTCAACAGCCTACTCACAGTATCTCACATACACATCTTCTACACATCAGTATCTCACACACACATCTCAAATACACATCTCACATACACATCAGTATCTCACATACACATCTCACATACACATCTCACATACGCATCAGTATCTCACATACACATCAGTATCTCACATACACATCAGTATCTTACATACACATCTCACATACACATCAGTATCTCACATACACATCAGTATCTCACATACACATCTCACATACACATCAGTATCTCACATACACATCTCACATACACATCTTCTACACATCAGTATCTCACATACACATCTCACATACACATCTTCTACACATCAGTATCTCACATACACATCTCACATACACATCAGTATTTCATGTACACATCTCACATACACATCAGTATCTAACATACACATCTCACATATACATCCGTATCTCACGTACACATCTCACATACACATCAGTATCTCACACACACATCTTCTTCACATCAGTATCTCACATACACATCAGTATCTCACACACACATCTTCTTCACATCAGTATATCACATACACATCTCACATACACATCTTCTTCACATCAGTATATCACATACACATCTCACATACACATCAGTATTTCACATACACATCAGTATATCACATACACATTAGTATCTCACATAGACATCTTCTACAATTCACTACAATTATTCATTTGTTAACAGCATATAACTGCTAATCTCTTGTATTGTCACCAGAAGT
>NC_055964.1:36614171-36616671 GCF_018492685.1 Alosa sapidissima | reverse complement strand
CAAGTGACAGATCACTAGACAGCATCTTCGATAGACTACATGTCCAAGTGACAGATCCCTAGACAGCATCTTCGATAGACTACATGTCCAAGTGACAGATCCCTAGACAGCATCTTCGATAGACTACATGTCTAAGTGACAGATCCCTAGACAGCATCTTCGATAGACTACATGTCTAAGTGACAGATCCCTAGACAGCATCTTCGATAGACTACATGTCTAAGTGACAGATCACTAGACAGCATCTTTGATAGACTACATGTCCAAGTGACAGATAACTAGACAGCATCTTTGATAGACTACATGTCTAAGTGACACATTCAGGCTTTATGACTCACTGAGCGTCCTATATTATCAATACAAATCTCTGCAATGTGTCACACTTGGCAAAATCATCTGAGCAGAAGAGCCAACAGGTCAGTAGCACAGCATGACAAAATGCAGCATTTTTAAAAATTCATTACTTCTTTTGGAACGAATGTGGCGTGTTGTGGGTTGGCAGGGGGGAGGGGGAGATGCTGTCGGTACAAGGTGTGATGGATGACATTCTCACCTCCTATTTGAGCAAGCCCATCTGTTGCCTGGTGGGATGAGCGAGATGTTGATGTAAAAAGCAGAGAGAGGAGAGGAGAGGAGAGAAGAGGAGAGGAGAGGAGAGGAGGCAGACAGACCTGCTGTTCCCTAGACTGGCCCACAAACCCAACCAGGCTGCGCTTTCCTCAAAGCCTTGTTGGAAAAGATTAAATGAAGTTGCTTTATTTGAACCCACCCGGATTATTGCACATACACACACACTGGGAGCAGTGAGCTCTCTAGGAGCACACATGCCCATGCGGAGCACACATGCCCATGAGGAGCACACATGCCCATGCGGAGCAGTAGGCAGCACGCGGAGCACACATGCCCACGCGGAGCACACATGCCCACGCGGAGCACACATGCCCACGCGGAGCACACATGCCCATGAGAAGCACACATGCCCATGAGGAGCACACATGCCCATGAGGAGCAGTAGGCAGCACGCGGAGCACACATGCCCATGAGGAGCAGTAGGCAGCACGCGGAGCACACATGCCCATGAGGAGCAGTAGGCAGCACGCGGAGCACACATGCCCACGCGGAGCAGTAGGCAGCCCTTAATCCAGCACCCGAGGGTTTGGTGCCTTGCTCAAGGGCACCTCATCCGTGGAAGTGGATGTGGGAGGGTGCTGTTCAAAAACTCCCACATTTCTCCTGCCAGTCAGGGATCGAACCGGCCACCCTTCGGTCACAAGTCTCATTCCCCAACCCAGTACTACTGATTAGCTGATAGTGTTACGGCCCAACCCAGTACTACTGATTAGCTGATAGTGTTACGGCCCAACCCAGTACTACTGATTAGCTGATAGTGTTACGGCCCAACCCAGTACTACTGATAGGGTGATAGTGTTACGGCCAATACTACTCAAGGGCGTCGGTTTGGTCTGAGCTTTGGTGGGGACACTACCCACTAACACCCCCCCCCTCAACTCTTTCACCAGCCACTATAGATATATAAAATGATTAAAATGTGCAAAAAATGATTAAAATGTGTATTGTCTAACTACTATCCATGATTAAAATGTGAGACAAGACTGACATGATTTAAAACTGTCCAACTTGATCTAACTATACTGTGTAGCCTACATAATCCGATTTCAATATGTACAGATATGTAGGCTATATTTAAAGGAACCATATTTAAGAAATGTATTTAAATGTATTTCAATTAATCATAAAATGGCCCTGATATGTCACTAGACATTAAGAAATCATGTTCATTTCAAATACTTATATCACTGATAGCAGTAGTCCTGCCAGGATATTGTCATTAAAAAAGTGAAGTTGCAGCCCTCAACTGATGTTGATGTTGTGTTTTGTCATGTCATGTTGTGTTTTGGCCTGATGCGCCACCCTTCACCTATCTACTAATCACAAAGTCAGTAGTGTTTCAGCATTCCGGGTTGGCAACCTCGAGTCAGGGGGGAGGGGGAGGGTATACAACACTCTACAGTAATTTGAAAGTGATTGCAGTACCAGTTTTGGCCACAATCTTACATATGGTTCCTTTAACATTTAACATTCATTTTCTATTTGGTCTGTTATGAAATCATGCATTGACCCATTTAAGCACAGCTCAGTTTTAAGAAACTTAAATACATGCATGCTTAGCATTTTGTGAAAATATTAAGGCTACATTGACAAACTCTTAACCGTGAGCTGCCTGTATATTCTCTGATTCTAATAATTACAGATATCTAGGCGATGTAAGCACAGCTCAGTTTTAAGAAATGCTTAAAGCCGAAAGACCATGTTGAATTTTGCTACAATTTATTTAAAAAAGGTCTGCTCTTTATTCTGATATATGGCTTGTCATGTGTTGTGTGAAGAGTGTGTAGGCCTACGATATTCCACCGAGACGAATGGATGTGGAGATGGGCGCAGAGAATAATTATTAAATCTCTTGAAGTTATTTTTCTCA
>NC_055964.1:36584171-36606671 GCF_018492685.1 Alosa sapidissima | reverse complement strand
CTTAATTACTTATGCTTGTTAAAGACTCACTCGGGCACCTTTTTAACATTTTTTAATTTAATATGAAGTACATTTCATGCACAGAATAAGCAGTAAACAGTATTTCTGGCTGAGAGGTGCTACAGTACCCTCCAGAATTATTGGCACCTCTGCTAAAGTTGTATTTTTATGCTCATTGAGTTCAATGCAAAATCAAACCAGCTAATAACAGAACTAAAACCATGGCAATCTCTAGGTATGGTAAAGGGTATGTGATGATGTGGGGTTATTTTAATTCCAAAGGCCAAGGGAACTTTATCAGGATGAATAGTATCCTGGATCCATGAAATAACTGGCCTTTAAAAATAAAAAATCTGCCTGCCTCTATGGGAATTTAACATAGGGGTGCCAATACTTATGAACCCTGTATTTTAAGGGAAAACATTTATTTATTTATGATACATTATTCATTCACAAAGAAAATTGGTGTCCTCATTTTTTTATTAAGGCATTAAGATCAATTTCCAAAAGATGATTTTATATTCCTCTTTTTAGTCAACTTTAGCAGAGGTGCCAATAATTCTGGAGGATACTGCATGTGTTGATGAATGCATACTGTATGATGAATGAGAACACCCCATTGCTGCGTTACAGTAGACGGAATCCACTCGTGGCCGATCTGTGGGATGGAGTTTTCATTTAATTTCTGGAAAAATAGTTTTCCTAAGGACACATCTGCTAATTTAGATTGACAAGATAAGCAAGCTAATATGTTAATTGGTTAGCCATTTGATAATGTTGTCAAACTGAGTGGTCCAGCAGGTGGAGTTGTGCGCAGCGTTGGGAGTGGGGGCTATTACCTCCCCGGGGCATCGGGAGGGGGGCTATTACCTTCCCGGGTATCTTTCCGGAACTAAGATGAGTTTTTTAGAGGTTAATCAATGGCTGGAAGTGTTATGCATGGTGTACGTGTACGTGTTATGCATGTGTAGAGGGCGCTGCCGTAGCCATAGACAGATAACATGTTTGTTTTCCCCACTACCTGAAGCTGCTTGGGCTGAAACTGTGCGCTTGAGTAGATCAGTGGATGTGTTGACAGGGAGGGAAGGGGAAGAAATAGGCTGCCATCGATTTCTGTCACAAATATGCCTCGTTGACTTGTTTGTTTGTTTGATTTCTGGCATTTAAAAAAATCAACAAATATTGATGAAAGCGAAATCAAAACATCCCCACAGGTACCACTACTCCTGGGGAGGCCACTCCGACATCGACCTGATGGTGGACGAGGGAGGGCTGTGGGCCGTCTACGCGACCAATCAGAACGCGGGGAACATCGTCATCAGCAAGCTGAACCCCAACACGCTGCAGGTCATCAAGAGCTGGACGACCAATCACCCGAAGCGCAGCGCCGGAGAGGCCTTCATGATCTGTGGCACGCTCTACGTCACCAACGGCTACTCGGGCGGCACCAAGGTCTACTACGCCTTCCACACCAACTCCTCCACCTACGAGTACATCGACATCCCCTTCCAGAACAAGTACTCGCACATCTCCATGCTGGACTACAACCCCAGGGACCGGGCGCTCTACGCCTGGAACAACGGGCACCAGGTGCTCTACAACGTCACCCTGTTCCACGTCATCCGCTCCGAGGAGCTTTAGACAGTTCCGCATGCTGCTCCTCAGTGGCCTTCTCTGGGGGAGCAGTGTGTGTGTGTGTGTGTTGGGGGGGGGGGGGGGGGGGGGGGGTAGATGTTAAGAGGGTGGGGGTTGGGAGTAGGGGTCTTGCTGGGAGTCGTCATTAAAAATGTAATAAGGTACGCAGCCTAGTAGAGAAAGAAAAGCCACACTGAGAATGCTAACACACAGTTGCCAAATAGGTCACGCTTCCACCCAGATAGCAGCTGACTGCTGGGCAAGATCGGGGCCACGTCTGAGCCACATCTGGACCACGTCTAGCCAGATCCTCTGCACAGTCAGCTGCTATCTGGGTGTTCTGGAACAACACAAAAGCTGACTGCGGACCCACTTTGAGATGGTAACAGAAATGTGTGCCATCTCAGACAGACCTGTTTTTGTTTGTTTATTTACTTGTTCATTTGTTTTGATCTCCTGCCGAACATGTACAGCTTAGTTTGTTTGTAAACGAAGACCCTTAGAGAAAGTATTTAAAAGCAAAAAGGTAATACACAGCATTAACGAATCCAATAGCATCCTTTGATTTGAACACAAATAACATTGTGAGATACTAAAGACACGACGGCGATGACTGTTGGAGCCCCCAGTGTAAGATTCTGTGTCGTGGTTGTAGCACTCTGAGGCGTCTGCATGAGCCTTTTCTACTTCCTAGCGTGCTCACTACTATGGATGTATTTTGCAAAGTTACTACACTGTTAGATAAAGGGAGATTAGTTAGGAAATGTGCTCGACATTTCTCTCTTTTTGACTTTTTGCCTACATTTGGTCTATACTGGTGTCGCTTCATTTTTTGTATCTGTATGTGAAACTACAGTAGAGTTAGATTGGATACAGAGATGATCTATTTCATATACTTCTGGCTAGCAGGACATGTATGTATCACAAGAGAATGTATCCAATAATGTACTTATAGAAGTCATGTACACATTGATCATATTTTAAACTGACTTCACAAGTCTGTGTCTGTGGCTCTTAGCCAAGATAATGGTGGTTTCAAATGTTACGCTTGATTAGCTGTTGTATCTGAACTGTCATGGTAATAAAGAAGAGATTTGTTTTAGGTCACCTCAAGAGAGCATGGTATTCCTTCGCATTTCAGAAAAATCAATATTTAAACGGCTTAAAAATTATTACATGATCACTTTGTATCTGTGATCTTGAAAAGCACTCAGTCCCTTTCATACCAGTTCATGTTCCATGGTCCTTCTAGAGCTCAGCTGGAGCATGGACCTGATGAACCTCCACGTGCGAGGGGCGTGCTCCAGTGATGTCCGCTCCACGTGCGAGGGACGTGCTCCAGTGATGTCCGCTACACGTGCGAGGGACGTGCTCCAGTGATGTCCGCTCCACGTGCGAGGGACGTGCTCCAGTGATGTCCGCTCCACGTGCGAGGGACGTGCTCCAGTGATGTCCGTCTGACGATGCTCAAGCTCCACGTGCGAGGGACGTGCTTCAGTGATGTCCGTCTGACGATGCTCAAGCTCCATGTGCGAGGGACGTGCTCCAGTGATGTCCGTCTGACGATGCTCAAGCTCCACGTGCGAGGGACGTGCTCCAGTGATGTCCGCTCCAAGTGCGAGGGGCGTGCTCCAGTGATGTCCGTCTGACGATGCTCAAGCTCCACGTGCGAGGGACGTGCTCCAGTGATGTCCGCTCCACGTGCGTGGGGCGTGCTCCAGTGATGTCCGCTCCACGTGCGAGGGACGTGCTCCAGTGATGTCCGTCTGACGATGCTCAAGCTCCACGTGCGAGGGGCGTGCTTCAGTGATGTCCGTCTGACGATGCTCAAGCTCCACGTGCGAGGGACGTGCTCCAGTGATGTCCGTCTGACGATGCTCAAGCTCCACGTGCGAGGGGCGTGCTCCAGTGATGTCCGTCTGACGATGCTCAAGCTCCACGTGCGAGGGGCGTGCTGCAGTGATGTCCGTCTGACGATGCTCAGATTAAAAGTGGGCTTGATGCTGGGGATCCCTGGGCGCTCTGACCTGCTGAGTCTAGTCACTCTCCTCTCTCCCTCCGTCCGAACACTGTGTGTATCACTGTGACCTCACAATCCCCCGCCATGGCAACAGAAGCGGGACACGAGGACCCCGTCGTCTAGGCAGCAGGGAAACAGCTGTGGCAGGTGATGGCTGGGGTTGGACCCCCGAGGGTCGACCGGAATCGAAGACGCCCGTTAACCCTGACTCCTAGTGGACCGGGCTGGCCTGGCTTGGTCTGACCGCAGAAGGCTTCGCTCCGAGAGATCCGCACACCAGGAATCATTAGCGAGCCTGTTTCCCCAGCAATCCTGAGGGCATATTGCAGTGTGCTCACTCAGCAAGTCTTAATGTCACAGAGGCACTAAGGAGGAGGAGGGGGAGGAGGAGGAGAAGGGGGGGGGGACGCTCTGCCTGCTAACAGCCCAACAGGAAATGGAACCTGAGGAGCTGAGCTGTGTCTGGATGCCTTACAGTAATCCCTCACCTCTGTCTCTCCTACTAGGACAAAACCTACTATATATTATACTTCATTCTAACACGTGCCATACTAAACAATATTGTTTATACTAAATGCATTATTATACATACAAACATAAACATAATTACATCCACAAGAAAATATCTACATATATACTATACATAGCACCTACAGCATACTAAATGCTCCATACATACATATATACATAAACATATACATACATACATATACATACATACATACATATATACATACATACATACATATATATACATACATACATACATACATACATACATACATACATAAACATATGCAGTATGTATGTATGTACCAGGGATTAATTCAGTCAAGAGTGGAAAATAAAAAACAGGAAGACATACCTGTGATGTACTTTTTTCAGTTTAACGTCCTTCAGCCGCAGAAGCCCCTTGCTTGAGCTGACTGAGCTGCAGATCTGTAACTGTAGGGTTGCTATGTGCAACTGTAGGCTTGCTATGTGCAACTGTAGGGTTGCTATGTGCAACTGTAGGGTTGCTGAAAAGCCTTGAATGCTGAAAGTACTGCACATCTTGGGCTGGGTTAGCAAATGGCATGCGGGGCTGCCAGAGATGAATACTGCATACTGTCTGAGTGAGGACAAGGAAAACATCTGCACAGAGCACGAGGCCTTCAATGCCTTTCAGGCTGCGTGTGTATTCGATTTCATAGAGCATCAGTCATCCAAGAACAGGCCAGTCCATACATCCATACATACATACATACATACATACGGCCCCTGGACACACCAACGGACGCTAGTATCGCTCAGCACTTCAGACACAGAGAGAGAGAGAGAGAGAGAGAGAGAGAGAGAGAGAGAGAGAGAGAGAGAGAGAGAGAGAGAGAGGGAGTGTGTGTGTGTGTGTGACGAAGTGTAACAATGTTTGTACATGTTTATATCATTTGTATTTGTATTTTCTTTAATTATTATTATTCCTGTGAACGCTTTGGCAATGCATCATATGGTTTGTCGTGCCAATAAAGCATATTTGAATTTGAATTTGATAGAGAGGGGGGGGGTAGAGAGAGAGTGAAGGAGAGAAAGATGAAGAAAGCAATGGGGAAGGAGAGGGGGATAGATAGATAGAGCGGAGAGAAGGAGAGAGGGATAGATAGATAGAGCGGAGAGAAGGAGAGAGGGATAGATAGATAGAGCGGAGAGAGGGATAGATAGATAGAGGAAGGGATATGAGAAAGGGTGGAGTAGAGAGAGGAATAGGAAGCTGGAGAGTAAACTGATAGTCCAAGTCAGAAACCCATTGATAGAAAAGAAATGGAGGAGGGCTAGCACTCCTCATCCATCCCTGTGCATCACTCCATCTCTAGCACTCCTCATCCATCACTGTGCATCACTCCATCTCTAGCACTCCTCATCCATCACTGTGCATCACCTTATCTTTAGCACTCCTCATCCATCACTGTGCATCACTCCATCTCCATCACTCCTCATCCATCACTGTGCATCACTCCATCTCTATCCCTCCTCATCCATCACTGTGCATCACTCCATCTCTATCTTGTTTTACTCTCTCACACCATTTCTCCCCCATATCCTCCCCCTTTTCTCTGATCCCCTCTTCATTCCCTCTCATTCCTCCCCTCCCTCTCTCTCTTTCTCTCTCTCCTCCTCTCTCCCGCTCTCTCTCCTCTCTCTCTGAAGAATCTCTCTCTCCCTCCCTCCCTCTCTCTCCTCCTCTCTCTCTCTCTCCTTCCCTCTCCCGCTCTCTCTCCTCCTCCTCTCTCTCTCTCTCTCTCTCCTCCTCTCTCCCGCTATCTCTCCTCCTCTCTCCCGCTCTCTCTCCTCCTCTCTCTCTGAAGAATCTCTCTCTCTCTCTCCTCCTCCTCTCTCTCTCTCTCTCTCCTCCTCTCTCCCTCCTCCTCTCTCTCTGAAGAATCTCTCTCTCTCTCTCTCTCTCTCCTCTCCCTGCCTTGGCCAGATGGCGTCGTGTCCACACCATCACAGCGGTCAGGGAGGGCTTCCCCCAGTGGGCTTTAATCAGCGTGCCTTCACTCCCCTCAAACCACCCAGGACCCCACACACACACTCACACCTGCACACACGCTCACACACACACTCACACCTGCACACACAGTCACCTCCACAGCAGAGACTCTTCAAAGTCACCATATGCAATGGGAAAATAAAATACTCTTAATTGGATTCATTTGTTTTAAATCACAATCTGGTCTGGGTGTGGATCACTGACAGGTGACTGGCTGAAGGTCAGGGTATTGTTTTTTTCTGTCTGTTTGTTTGTTTGTTTGTTTGTTTGTGTTCATGTTTTGTTTAGTTTAAAACATTTCAAAGTCACTACGAGTGTGTGGAGTAAGAATCCCTGGCGGGACCAGAGGTGTTTCAAATTCAGTCCGTCAGTCCGTTATTTATTTATAGTGCACATACAGTCCGTTATTTCTTTATAGTGCACATACAGTCCGTTATTTCTTTATAGTGCACATACTGTATGTCATACACATACAACAATGCAAAGCACTCTACAAATGAGTCCATTCTCAGATGTCCACCCTCACTGGTTCTCCTCTGTTTGTGAGGCCCCTTTTGTATTGCATCCTGACCATGGGGACAGTATTCCTGATCATGGGGACAGTATTCCTGATCATGGCGATGGTATTGCTGTGGGAGAACAACGCAGTAGAGAACGTAAAGAGAACGTAAAGTGAACGCAAAGAAAGTGTGCTCGGCTCACACACACACACACACACACACCATTACCTCTAGAGGGATGGCATACTCAACACACACACACACACACACCATTACCTCTAGAGGGAGGGCATAGTCAACACATTAAACAACAGTAGAGAACGCAAAGAGAGTGTGCTCGGCTCACTGCATTTCCAGGATCTCCTACCCAATCTCTTCCTTTTCTTCTGTTTTCTTTTCTTTCCTCTGAATTTTTTTTTCTCTCTCACTCTGCCTTACCCTCTCTCCCTCCCTCTCTATGGTGCAGCTGCTGTGAAAAGCGTCCCACGCTGTCCTGATTCTCTCCTCCTGCGGTGAGGCAGCCCCCCTTCTCTCTCTCTCTCCCTCCCTTCCTCACTCTCTCTCCCCCTCCCTTCCTGCCTCCCTCTCTCTCTCCCCCTTCTCTCTCCCTCCCTTTCTCTCTCTCTCTCTCCCTCCCTTCCTCACTCTCTCTCCCCCTCCCTTCCTCTCTCCCTGCCTCCCTCTCTCTCTCCCCCTTCCTCTCTCTCTCTCCATCTCTCTCACTCTCTCTCTCCCCCTTCTCTCTCCCTCCCTTTCTCTCTCTCTCTCCCCCTCTCTCTCACCTGTCTGCCTGCTGAGAGGCTGTATGGTGGTGAAGCCAAAGTGTTGAATTGCATACCTTTGCACCCCCCCCCACCCCCCCCCCACACACACACCTCCCCCCCCACACACACACACACACACCTCCCCACACACTCTCACCTCCCCCCCCACACACACACCTCCCCACACACACACACACGCCTCCTCCAGGCTATGATAATGTCTCACCGAGACAGAGCATCTGCGCCGCCGTCTATTTTTACCGCTGGTCTTCACCCCAGCTTTGCCTTCAGGGTGTGTCTGTGTGTGAGACTGTGAATGTGTGTGTACGTGTGTGTGTGTGTGTCTGTGTTAGAAAGTTGTGGGGGGAGGTGTATGTGTGAGTGTGTGTGGCTATAGATGTTAGATATGTGTGTGTGTGTGTGTGTCTGTGTTAGAAAGGTGTCGGGGGAGCTGTATGTGTGAATGCGTGTGTCTATGGATGCGTGTGTGCGTGTGTGTGTGTGTGTGTATGAGTGTGTGTGTGTGTGTGTGTGAGTGTGTGTTCATGCGTGTGTGTGTGTATGAGTGTGTGTGTGTGTGTGTGAGTGTGTCTGAGTGTGTGTGTGTGTGTGTGTGTGTGTTCATGCGTGTGTATGTGTGTGTGTGTGAGAGTGTGAGTGTGTGTGTGTATGTATGTATGTATGTATGTTTACCTCACAGACACAGAGGAACTGAATAGAGTTCAAAAATACAGAAGGTGCAATCAGGTGAAAGAAAAACTAATATTTAAGAAGAGATGGTGCTGTCACACAGGTAGAAAAATAAACACACACAGAGAGACAGACACACACACACACACAGAGAAAGAGACGAAAGGTGTAATCCAGAATCTTGGACCTCTTTATCCCATAGCAGCTGGCCTTATGCCGGGCCAAATCCCACTATTGGCCCACATCTAGTGGGTCGATGCCAAGACAGACCTGGGTCTTTCACTCAGTCTATGGCTATCCAGGCTCAAGGCCAAACCTCTCCCACACACAAAGAGTCCTCTCCTGCCAAACAATTCTGGGCTGCCAGAGCGAAACATCACTGTGGTTACCTTTGAGTCGGAGCTCTCACTCACCATCCTGAAGGAACCTTCTGGAATGAGGGTCCCCATTCACCTGAGAAGTGACAGCCTTCAGAGAGGAGAACCATTCCTCAGAGATGGAATGGTTCTTTATGTAAGGGATAACGGCCGCCAAGGTGTCCTGTTACACGGAATTAATAGATAGATAGATAGATACATAGATAGATAGATACTTTATTGATCCCCAGGGGAAATTCAAGATGGACGAGGGAAGAACTCCCCGAAGTGCAGCGGGTCCATTAATTCCGTATAACTGGACACACCTCGAAGGCCGTTATCCCGCGTATCACCTGGTTGCCACTGTAAAGCAAAGGAAACATGCGGTTCTGTTTAAAAAGAAGCTCACTAGTTCAGCTTGTTGTACAACTTTTGTTGGCCCTATAACAGCAATAGCATGGACAGTTAGCTTGTTTACAGTTGATTCCATTGTTGCGAAGCCTGACTCAAGGCTCAACCGTCGTCCTACTATCGTTGTTATAGTTACCATTCATAAGCATTGATATGGAACGGCGATTAAACTTTTTTTATCAGATCTACTTCATAGGTGTCTCGTTATTCAGAATTAAAAGCCACCAAGCCAGCCAATCAGAAAAGAGTATTTCTTCTCTCCGGGTGATCGTTTCGAAGAGTGGGTGCGCACATCCAAAGTAAAGTTCTCTCCGGGTGATAAAATAGAATAAAGTTGTTCACCCTATAAGCCATAGTGATGCTGTGGGAAGTGGTTGCCATAGTGATGCTGTTGCTCAGAGTTGGCAATCGTTCCATACCAAAGGCCTGCGGGGATGGAGTTAGATTCAGTGGCTGACAAAAGCACCCCAAAATACCCCCGTCATCCTCACAGAAGCCCCCCGAAATACCCCTGTCATCCTCACAGAAGCACCACAAAATACCCCCGTCATCCTCAAAGAAGCACCACGAAATACCCCCGTCATCCTCACAGAAGCACCCCGAAATACCCCCGTCATCCTCACAGAAGCACCCCTGTCATCCTCACGCAATTCTGTACACAAATGACTATTATAGGATAGTATTATTAGTACTATTATAAGATATTATAGTGAAACAGAAATGCATTTGTCTGTACATGATGACAGTGGAGGAGAAGAAAGAAGTCACTGACAGAGATTTCAAATCAGATACACATATAAATTCAACATGATCGCAGGATGAGCAGTTGCATGCTAACTTCTACTTCACATTTTGATCAGGCATTAGGCTAGCTTCTACTTCACATTTTGATCAGGCATTAGGCTAGCTTCTACTTTACATTTTGATCAGGCATTAGGCTAGCTTCCAGACAAACATGTTTAGCCATTCATCTTCCAAAGGCTCAGATGCCCTATCCTGCAGCACAAGGACTAATATCATTGATAATATTGGCTTACACGATTCAAGATTAATTGTTTTGATGTTGCAATTAGTTCTTGGCCATGATTAATAGCACCTGCTTAATTGCATATCGACAGTTAATTACCAGTGGCTCGATGAGCACAAACATGCCCTGTTCCTGTCTGCATTCAGGAAGTGACCTCCACGCACTCACGACCTGCTTTATGTGAGCATGAACATGCCCTGTTCCTCCACGCACTCACGTCCTGTTGGGCAGCTTCATGTCCACTGCAGCAGGGGCAGGATAGGCAGGGGAAAACGCTGAGCTAGAACATGACACTGAGCTAGAACATGAGCTAGAACATGACGCTGAGCTAGAACATGACGCTGAGCTAGAACATGACACTGAGCTAGAACATAACTCTGAGCTAGAACATAACTCTGAGCTAGAACATGAGCTAGAACATGACACTGAGCTAGAACATAACTCTGAGCTAGAACATGACGCTGAGCTAGAACATGACTATGAGCTAGAACATGACGCTGAGCTAGACGCTGAGCTAGAACATGAGCTAGAACATGAGCTAGAACATAACTCTGAGCTAGAACATGACGCTGAGCTAGAACATGAGCTAGAACATGACTATGAGCTAGAACATAACTTTGAGCTAGAACATGACGCTGAGCTAGAACATGACTATGAGCTAGAACATGACGCTGAGCTAGAACATAACTCTGAGCTAGAACATGACGCTGAGCTAGAACATGACGCTGAGCTAGAACATGACGCTAAGCTAGAGCATAACTCTGAGCTAGAACATGACGCTGGGAAGCACTAGAGGCTGTGGAGAAGCTACGCCTATTCGCCAGGGGCCAGTAAGAACACCCACTAACTCTAGTGTTCAATAAGCTGCAGAGACATCTGATGATGAGGATCACACTCATGTGCTGACGGGGTTGAGTGTGTCTGTGTGTGTGTGTGTGTGTGTGTGTGGGGGGGGGGGGGGGTAAGGAGTAATACATGTGAGTGAGTGAGTGTGGTATGTGTGTGTGGGGGGGGGGGGGGTAGAGAGGAATGTATGTGAGTGAGTGTGGTGTGTGTGTGTGTGTGGGGGGGGGTAAGGAGTAATACATGTGAGTGAGTGTCTGAGGGGAAATGTGAGAGTAGCATGCGGAGAGTGATCAGTGGGCAGCTATGGTCCTTCACCAAGCTCAGAAATGAGCATCTTTAAGATACCGTCTGGACAAAATCTCCCTCCTATTTTAGCCTGCTAGAAATACTTGTCATTTGTCACTGAATGCTGTTTGTCAATGTCATTTGTCTCTGAGTACAATCTGGGCTTGCCACACACACACACACACACACACACACACAGTGCCACACATGCATCATTTTAACAAATGTCATTGAGACTCTTCAGCTGCGTTATCCTTCATGGTCCCTTTTCATCTGGACGTTCCCATCCCTCCTCCATCTCCACAGCACACGCACGCACGCACGCACACACACACTGAGACTAAATTACACACACACACCACACACACACACACAGTCTATCCACATCCCTCCTCCATCTCCACAGCACACACACACACACACACAGTCTATCCACATCCCTCCTCCATCTCCACAGCACACACACACACACACAGTCTATCCACATCCCTCATCCATATCCTCAGCACTCAAATATGCTCTGAACAGATTCTTCACTTTCTAAAGAAACCTGAATGTTTTCTATTTCTTCACCAAGTGGTCTGTCAAGGCTCCATCATGATGCGTGACAGCCTGACAGGATATCCCTCACTTCCTCACACATCCTGACTGCCTTTATGTCAGAGTGATATCAGGAAGACTACGGATTAAATCTCAATTTCTCACTGAATCCTTGTTTTCTGTCATTAGATCTTTTCTTCTATAAACAGGGCTAGAGGAACTTTCTCCTCTACAGGGATGAACCAGGCTGTTGAAGATATGAAATATAGTTCTAACAGATTTGACACTTTCTGATATCTTCTGGGATGCTTTAATTGCTGATATAAACATGTATAGATTAGACTAGTACACATACAGAGTATATCAGATACTGTATGTTCTGGTACCATTTATTAACAAGGTGTGTTAACAAACTATTTACAAGGTATTACTAAATGGTCAGCTGGATATTTACTGCCATTAGATGACATTACAATCAGAATCAGAATTGAATTAGTCTTTGAACAAGTCCAACAAGTGCATTAATAGTAGTAGTAGTAGATTACTAAGTAGTTTAGAAGTCACTTTAAAACATATTGTGAATGCTTAGTAAAGCATTTACATTCATAATACTAAACATTTTCTTTGTGTCCTGATGATGTTATATCCTTGCTTCCCTCCCACACACACACACACGCATAGACGCATAGACACACACACACACACACACCCACACACATGCACACACACGCACACACACACACACACACACACACACACACACACACGCACACATACATACAGTACATACACACACACATGCACACACACACACACACACACATGAAAACGGGTCAGGGGTGAAAAAGGTGAGAAGGGCGCGCGAAGTGGGAAATGGCCGTTTCATAGCAAAACAGGCGCGAGTGACATTGTTGCCAATAGTGCATAGCTTCCATGGAGTATGAAGTTGCCTAAAACCAGAGATTTATAAAGAAAACAAACTACAAAATGACTAATTTTTACACAAAAATACTTATTTCCTCTTTTTGGCTTGGGCGTAAGTGTGAAGGGGCCCACTTGCGCTGTTTGGCAACATGCTTCAGCCTGGCCCTCCTATCCTCCTCAGTAATCTACATGAGTTTTCTTTCTTTCTTTCTTTATTTCTTTGTGCCTGAAGTTATCAGACATTTCATAGGCCTAAAGGACACTTAGAACTATTAGAATAAGTCTGAATATTTGTTGGACCAAACCAGGTAATAAATAAACTTGGGTAGGGTAGACTAGGCTTTAATTAGTAAAATTGGTTTGAAATGTTTTAACCTGCAGCTAGGCTACTTACAGATTGTGGCATTGTGATAGTGTGTCAGGCCACTGAGCGTTTCTTAAAAGATGGCATTACCATGTCAAACACTGTTTTTGTCTCTGAACTCGACAAAACGCACCAGCCCAGTTTAGGAGCATTTAAATCAACTATTTAGTTATTCACATTAGCCTTTGCTATACTGAAAAAATATGCCTATTTGCTTCACCTTTTCGATCTAGATGGCTCAAACTGCACGTATTCTTCATCAAATGAACTTGTTATGTCTATATTTCTGTTCAATATCACTAAATTTAACAACAGCCTATGCTACGTTGCTACACCAATCTCAACGTCTTTTTCTGACAGAAGTTGAACGTTTCAACTAGCCCACCTGTGACATCAATAAGCATCTCTCCTTGCCGGGCTCACATTCCAGCTGACATTTCAGACACATCTGTAGTTACACAGACAGGGAGGCTATTCCAGCGCAAGCATTCTGTTCGCGTTGCATCCGCGGCAAAATTTAGCTTCCGCTGTTTAAATAGGCTAAATGCATAGGGCCTGCATTCACATAATCGTTGCTGGATCAGACAAGTTTTTTTAATTGGGCTCTTGTCTTACAACGCATCAAGATGCGTTCGCGTCTGCGCGTGATTTGTAAACTCAGTTGTAACCCCATACCCCCCCCCCCCACCCCCTACAATATTTTCTCATCGGATCTGCGCGAACCACGTAAGTCCCCTATTTTGGATTCAAAATGGCGAATTTCGCCAAAAGGTGAGGAGTTTTTATGCCTGATACATACATACACACACACACACACACTCACATGCACACACACACACACAGACACATGCACACACACACACACACACACTCACGTACACTCTCTCCCCCTGGAGACGGGCTCTCAGCGTGACTGTATACTGGCGATGACTGCGCGTCCTTGACAACTGTATCTGGAGAGCAGTCGGACTGTCATTGCACACACATACACACACACACACACTGTCATTGCCTCAGTGCACCACTCACAGCTTTTCAGCTTTTAGTGTCTTCAAGAGAGAGAGAGAGAGGGAGAAAGAGAGGAGAGAGAGAGGATATGCAGAGAGAGAGAGAGACAAAGACAGAGAAAGAAGTAGAGAGAGAGAGAGACAGAGAAGGAGAGAGAGAGGGAAGGAGAGACAGAGCTCAGCCTGAATCCTCTTTGATGTGATAAGGAGGCAGAGCCCCAGAGCAGAGACAGGGTGGGGAGATCACACACACACACACACACACACACACACACACTCACACTCACACGCACACGCACACACACTCACACGCACACACACTCACGCACACACTCACTCACACACACTCACTCACACTCACGTCACCCCCTCACTGGTCCGGAGTGGAGAGGTTCCAGGCGTCACTCCCTCACTGGTCCTCCTGGAGGCTGGAGGCTGGCCATGACATGACCCTGATGTCGCCGCCAGCCTGGCAGTCTGGGTCTGGCACTGAAATGGGTGCACTAATGGCAGGCTTGATCAGGAAAGACATCCCATCACTGGGAAAAGGACTAATTGTGTGTTTAAAGGTACACTATGCAGGTTCAGGTATTTAAAGGTACACTATGCAGGTTTAGGTATTTTTGCCGACTGTAGAGCTCCCCTAGAGTCGCGATATATATATATATTTTACTCTGCTGTTGTAAATAGCCTACTTCTCGTGGCTTGTTCCCCCTGTACACAATGAAAATGCTTTTGTTGTGGACACGAAGGATTAACAACAGAAAAAAACTTCTCCAAAGAGCTATATTTACTGACAAGGTATATATTCTTGGAGTTGCATGGCTGGTTATCTCGTTAGCGACTCGCTACGGCTGTGCTGTACGGCTATGCTAGGGGAACACTACAGCTGTGCTGTACGGCTATGCTAGGGGAACACTACGGCTATGCTATGGAAGGTGAACACTACGGCTATGCTGTACGGCTATGCTAGGGGAACACTACGGCTATGCTATGCTAGGGGAACACTACGGCTATGCTGTACGGCTATGCTAGGGGAACACTACGGCTATGCTATGCTAGGGGAACACTACGGCTATGCTGTACGGCTATGCTCGGTGAACACTACAGCTATGCTGTATGGCTATGCTAGGTGAACACTACGGCTATGCTGTACGGCTATGCTAGGTGAACACTACGGCTATGCTGTACGGCTATGCTAGGTGAACACTACGGCTGTGCTGTACGGCTATGCTAGGTGAACACTACGGCTGTGCTGTACGGCTATGCTAGGTGAACGATTCCCCACATTGGCTTTGTAATATAAAGGTGAACATCTTGCATAGTGTTCCTTTAAGATGCCATTTCAGGACACAAACAAGTAACAACGTAGCAGCCCAGTAGGTTCCCAACCTTTGTAAACACACCCCAGACTAGAGCAATGCTACTAGTTACATGAAAGTGCAGTTAGAGTATCAAAGTGCTATGACATGAAGGTTAATCCACGGTCGTGAGTGGTTAAAATGAGATATTCAGTATAATATAATGACAAAATAAAAAGTGCCACCTAAATAATGTGTGCATCCCCATACCATATACATATACCCCCACACACCACCAATTAGAGCAATTAGACCCCACACAGCAGGCGTATTCAGCAAGGCTTATGAGCACGCAGCAGTGCTCCCTGCAGACCAATAACCTGAGTCTGATATTTACACAGCAGCATGGGGAGGATAGGAACAGGAGCAGTCTGATGCTTCCAGAGTGGAGTCAGGCCAGCAGCTACACCTCTGGTTAGAAATGTCTTTAAAATCAATTGCTGTGGTTTACCGCAACAATAAATGGGGTGTTAGGAGAAATAAAGTGTGTGTTTGGGCTGTGAGTATAGCCTTAATTATCAGCTGAGCAGAGTCTAAATAATTGAGGAGGAAAAGTGGGCTGGAATCTCTGGCGTTAATGAGCTGCAGCTCGCCAGGCCCTGCAGCCTGAGGAGTCACTCGTCATCAGGGGTTACCGTGGCTACAGGCCAAAATAAACATAATTAAAACACCACTAAAATAACACAACAGAAACACCCCAACCCCCCAACAACATAACCATAATCAACTAAAACACCACCAAAATAGCACAACATTAACAGCTCCCCCAACATCATAACTCAACCAAAACACCCACACCAAAATAACATGGTTGAAAAACAGCATTAAAACACTCTAATCATACTAATATGACTAAGATACACTACACTACACTACACTACACTACACAACACTACACTACACACTACACACTACACTATACAACACTAGCAGCTTTACCAAATCACATAAAGCACAGCATGACCCAAAACCCAACCAAAATATATTATGTAATATAATATATATAGTATAATATAATATTGTAATTGTACGCGGTTCCGTTTAAAAAGAAGCTCACTAGTTGGACGAGGGCGAGGGGCAACGAACTCCCCGAAGTGCAGCGGGTCCATTAATTCCGTATAACTGGACACACCTCGAAGGCCGTTGTCCCGCTTATCACCCGGTTGCCACTGTAAAGCAAAGGAAACACGCGGTTCTGTTTATAAAGAAGCTCACTAGTTCAGCTTGTTGTAAACTTTCACAGCAATAGCATGGACAGTTAGCTTGTTTACAGTTGATTCCATTGTTGCGAAGCCTGACTCAAGGCTCAACCGTCGTCCTACTGTCGTTGTTATGGTTACCATTCATAAGCATTGATATGGAACGGCGATTAAACTTTTTTTTTATCAGATCTACTTCATAGGTGTCCCGTTATTCAGAATTAAAAGCCACCAAGCCAGCCAATCAGAAAAGAGTATTTCTTCTCTCTGGGTGATATTATGTTATATTATATTATATTTTATGTAAGGGATAATGTATAGAATGCCGGTCATTATCGGGAAATAGGTCCCGACAGGGCAAACCAGACCCTGACTCGCAGCGGAGGAGTCTTGTTCCGTCCTGAAGGTACCTATTTCCCGATAATGACCGGCGTTCTATACATTATCCCGCTTATTACACGGCTACTTGCCAAAACGAAATAATAAACTCCCCACAATATGACTCTTTAGCCTACATAGCCTATAGCCTATTTGTTACTGTTTCATTGTGGCTTTTGCTGAGAAACAAATAGTTCACAACACACGCTGAACTTGAATCAAACATTCTTTAGAACACAGCTGATCCACCGTCTGCTTTCACTTTTGAATGAAGTTCCAGACCTTGCAGAGTGATGTGAAAGAAGTGAATATGAAGCACAAAACCCATTTTCCTTGACAGCGGCCTTTCCTTGACACGGCTGTATTGGGTCTTGAACGGGCCATACACGGTCACTTCGAGAGGCTGCATGCGATGGGATGTGTGGGGTGGGAGGGTGAGCAGAACAATTCTGTTGCTCTTGGACATTTCTATTGCCTTGAGTGAGATGTGAGCTTTTAGATTATCCAGGATTAGCAGCATGGGACGATCAGGGGTGCAGTTAGTGTGCTGTATCAGGTGATCAAGGAACTCAGGCCAGATGTCTTCATTCATCCATCCCGTTCTGGTGGCGGTACCTTTGGCTCCTGGAGGTGCTCCTGTCATGAAGCAGTCCTTAAACTTGACTCTGGGGAAGACAAACATGGGAGGTATGGCCTTCCCAGCAGCATTCACTGCACACACCACAGTCACCAGTTCTCCTCTCTCAGCCGATGTGACAGAACCAACTTGCTTTTTTCCTGTCTCTGTCACAACCTGATCAAATAGAAAGTTTAGAATCAATGGCATGTGCAACCAGTATTCTACTACTGGTCTAAAGGTACAATGCATTTCTTTTCATGTCCAGTTCACAGAATTACCACAGCATTATACATGTACCAGCACTACTGTCCACTGCACTTTTATATGCACCAGCACTTTACTGTCCACTGCACTTTAATATGCACCCGCACTTTATTGTGCACTGCACTTTAATGTGTACTAGAACCATACTCTTAACCTAATCTGTACCAGCATTTTTAATATGTGCTAGCTCTTTAATATGCCCTCTAGTGTATGTGTAGTTTACCTGCTGTGGCTTTTGTACTGTAAAGACACCTGTTTCATCCACATTGTAAATCATGTGTGGAGGGAAGGCATGCCTGTTAAAGATGAGAGGCAAAGTAAGAACCTTATCAGAATCAAAGCCAAATCTTACAGGTAATGCCTCCGTAAAGCATTTGCAACTAAAGAATTAATTCTGTCACCTGCCCATCACTACAGCCAGATTGTCAGAACTCCCTGACTGTAGTTTTATTGAAGGCTGTAGCCCTTCCCAGGGATGTTGCCTCTGGAGTTCGGATAGAGAGATGGCGACGTGCTAGGAAGCTGCGAAACCAATCTTCACCTAGAGTAGACAATTCATTATTATAAGATTTAGCTGTGTGCCAAGATCAGTTGGCCTTAATTAACCTACAGAATCATGTGATCTCTTGCACACCCTAGCCTACCTGCACATTGTGTCTTTGTCCAATTGTCAGGGACAGGGATATTGTTTCTTTCTGCATATTCAAAGGCCAGTTGACGGGACTTAACTGGAGGAAGGCCATGGAACTGTTCAGCTAGTTGTTTCAAGTGTTTGGCAAGCTCCTCCTCCATCTCATCTGTAATAATTCTCTGTGCCTTAGCTACTGCACCCCAGGCAACTGATTTTACTTCCCCTTTCTCTTTTTTCTTTATGAATCTTAAAAGGCTTGACTTGTCAATATTTCTGTCCCTTGCAGCTGCTCTGATAGACTTCTTTCCTTCCTTGACCTCAGCGGCTGCACTCTCCATCTCCTCGAGGGGTGTTTTGCCCCAGGTTGTCTTCCTGGTGTATTGCCTTGGCATGATGGCTTTTCTACAATGTTTATGACATTTAAAATATTAATGTAATTAATGTTTTAATATATGTAAAATATATGTAATTAATATTAATATTACATTACATATGCAATGTAATATTACATTAAAATATGTTTAAAACTAAACTTAACTTGTGCCTCATGGTGGGGTAAAGTGAGACACTGTATCACTTTACCCCACAGCATTTGTCTCAATTTACCCCACCTCCACCATTTTTGAAAAAATGACCTTTCTTAGCAATTCAGGCTAACCTTCAGCTAGCATCATCACATGGTTTTATATGTTGGTAGTTCATCAACAGGTATGCTATACGTTTTTCTACCTGAATCAATTTGCTTTGGCACAACAGTTGATTAAGTTGACAGCAAGAAAATTTACTTTTACATGCAAAAAAAAAAAACTTTTGTTGGAAAAAACATGCTTACCTCAGCTAAAATGAGCTTCTCTCCTTTATGGCCAAGGGGAAATGGGAGGAGCTTGGAAACAAAATGGTCACATGGGCACAAATGTGTTCTGTTGCCTAGATACAGGGGTTCTCACATTACCCAGTGTCTCACTTTACCTCACTCTCCCCTATGCTTGGCTGTCTGTGTTTTCCATTTGGCAACAATCTCGATCAATATTCCATTCTGTGGTGGATAAAGATAGATTTGGACGTCAATTTCTTGCAGCAATACTCCAGTGCTTGGAGGCCCGAAATATCCGAGGGAGAAACGTGAGCTCTTGAGGTTGAGTGATTCTCTTCAGGAGACAGTTTGGAGCCTAATACGCTCCGATTCATAAGGAGATCGATCTGGTGAGTAGTGTCATTCTCAACCTGAGAAACAGGGGCGTGCAAAGACCTTTGAAGGGGCAGGGGCTCAAATAAAAAAAAAGGGCACATGGAACAAAATTTTCACAAAACGTGTTAACTTTATTTAAAACTTAATTTTGATTACAACCCAATAGAGAATACAGTCTCCTTGGTTCTGAAATTTCAATAGGAGTGCATGTACTGTAGGCCTACTGTAGCCAGGGCACAGACAGATCGGTCTTTTCAGTTTTCATTAGGCTATTGTCTACACAGAGATCATAGGCTATAAGGCTACATCTTATTGATTCAATTCAAAGCTAATTTTAATAGCCTAGAAATCTAGACGCACCCTAGCGGCAGCAAATACAGTATGTTATTGCCTAGTCTGGCTTGTCAGGCTATAATTTTAATGTTTATCACAGTGAACTACCACCATTAGCAAGCTGGTGTCTTGCAGATTCACGTGCTGTGCGTGTGGCCACTGAGTGAAATGACGCGTAATAGCCTACTGTAAACAGAGAACGACGTGTGGAGTTGGGTTAGTTAAACAACTACAGTAGCCTATGTCATCGGCTTATGACGATTTAGAAAAGGTTTGCATACTCTGTTTTATGAACTAGGTCTACTAACCTAAGCTACTATAACATAGTAACCTAAACAGAATATGTTATGAACGTTCAGCCTTAGATTTTCGAAGCTGCCAGGTTATTGAAATGGATGGACCATGACATGGTTAAAACGGGTTTGATAGCCTACTTCATTAAACATGAAACAACTTTAAACAATTTATTCTCTATCTCTAAGCTGAATACTATTGCATGTTCAGATAGGCTAACTGCCAAGTGACCTTACCGTGCTCCCAAACGTCTCCTGCAGCACTGTGCCTGCGTGCACCTTCTGAGAGTTCACTGAATGTATGACGTCACGGATTGGTGGACGCAAGGAAAATTGTTATTTTTGTAAATTTCTAATTTCACAAACTATTAATGAGACATTTTAGCGAATATTCACGTTGGAACTAACGGAAGTATTACAAATTTTAAAAAGTAAAAAAACGGGTCTAGTCAAAAGGGCACTTGGACATCAAAGGGGCAAAAGGGCAGGTGCTAGAGCCCCTGTAGCCCCCCTTCTCTGCACGTGCCTGCTGAGAAATATTGCATTCCTCTCTCTCCATCACACACGCTGCACGCGCATGTGTGTGAGAGAGAGAGAGAGAGAGAGAGAGAGAGAGAGAGAGAGAGAGAGAGAGAGAGAGAGAGCGAGGGGCTGAGACAGAGAGAGCATGATGCTTGTAATGTCTGCTTGTTGCTTACAGTTTTTCTCAATTGTTTACACACAGAAACTGACACAGTGAGACACAGTGACCACATGTAACTCGTGCACAAACACCCTGAACCAATTTTGCTAAACTACTGTACAAGCACAATTCCTGCTTTACACTCAAATTGCAGTTCTAAAACACACTTTTTTCACAACACTACACACAATTCCATGAAGAAAATCTCGTTTTCACAAGCACACACTGTCATTCAAATTCTGAAGTTAATTGCCCTACTGTGCACACTGACTCATCACATGGGCAAACACCTGTCACATAGTTTTACAATTAGCAATTAGAGCTTTAGCATAATGCTTGTGATGTGATGAGGTGCTGTGGCCAGACCAAAACAGAAGAGAGGATGCTGCATAGTTTTTTTTTTACTGTAACTGTATACAGTAAATTCTTCTGTTGTTTTGTATATAGACCACTGTATGTGCAACTTTGTGTTGGTTGGGATGTACACTCCTCCTGTTATCTGGTGGACATCCATTTCCTGTTTAGCTCCCTCTATTCCCTACAGGCATCCGTCTCCTCGGACACAAACCCCACGGCATTCTGGGAGATTGATGTTGTCAGCAATCAGCAGCCTGGTGGTAGGTGCAGCCGCTTCAGGAGGACTAATGACCCTCTCAGTGTCAGGAGTTACACGTCCGCTCGTTAATCCATAATCCTCTTTAATAACCACAATCCCATGCCTGCTTTGGACCTGCCGCCTTTTCACACACATCTTAGTCCTCAAACCTCCACCTCTCTCCTGGCTGGATGGTTATATTCCTCTCTCTCTCTCTCTCTCCTGGCTGGCTGGATATATTCCTCTCTCTCCGTCTCTCCTGGCTGGCTGGTTATTCTCGCTCTCTCTCTCCTGGCTGGCTGGTTATTCTCTCTCTCTCTCTCTCCTAGCTGGATGGTTATTCTCTCTCTCTCTCTCTCTCCTGGCTGGATGGTTATTCTCTCTCTCTCTCTCTCCTGGCTGGCTGGTTATTCTCTCTCTCTCCTGGCTGGTTATTCTCTCTCTCTCTCTCCTGGCTGGCTGGCTGGTTATTCTCTCTCTCTCTCTCTCTCTCTCTCTCTCTCTCTCTCCTGGCTGGCTGGCTATATTCCTCTCTCTCCTGGCTGGCTGGCTATATTTCTCTCTCTCTCTCTCTCTCGGCTGGCTGGCTGGCTGGCTGTATTCCTCTCTCTCTCTGGCTATATTCCTGACACAGCTCCCTGGGGGAGACAACTGTGGAAGGCACGTGGCTCGTCAGTGCTCTTATTTTGACACCTTCTCACAGACGAGGTTGTTTCCTCTCCACACATCTGTCTGTGCAGTGCTGCTAAAAATGCCATGCCGGGACAAGGCCACTGGTCAGACGAGAACACAAACGTGTAGTCGGCGCAAATCAAAAGTCCCCTTGAGCGACGGCTCCTTGCCAAAGTTTTGAGAACTGAATGAATTTGCATCATATCAAATTCACTCACAGAAAAAGCTGTTACGGAAATAGCTTTGGAAAAGAAATTGCAGAATATTCTCGCTGGAATACATGCAAGTAGATGTTGTTCTCCAAGTCCCACATAGAACAAATTGACATTGACATTGTTGATGACTCTCCGTTGTGTGTGCGTGTGTTTGTTTGTTTGTTTGTGTGTGT